>NW_026776656.1:0-61024 GCF_030936135.1 Gavia stellata | reverse complement strand
TGGTAACCTCTCAAACGAACCACAAACACTTGGGCCTCTGAACTTGTTTAGCCCACTAAAATTTCCAACGTACACAGCCTCTCCTGCTCAATCTGGCCAGAGCTCAACACCGACATGCGAACGTCCAAGGATTGCTCCTACACTAAAGGTGCCAGCCCTGAAAGCTCTTGCTGGTCCTCATCTCCCACTGGTAACTTACCTCTCAAACGAACCACAAACACTTGGGCTCTGAACTTGTTTAGCCTACTAAAACTTCCAACGTACACAGCCTCTCCTGCTCAGTCTGGCCAGAGCTCAACACCGAAATTGCGAACGTCCAGCGATTGCTCCTACACTAAAGGTGCCAGCCCTGAAAGCTCTTGCTGGTCCTCATCTCCCACTGGTAACCTCTCAAACGAACCACAAACACTTGGGCTCTGAACTTGTTTAGCCTACTAAAACTTCCAACGTACACAGCCTCTCCTGCTCAATCTGGCCAGAGCTCCACACCGAAATTGAAAACGTCCAGCGATTGCTCCTACACTAAAGGTGCCAGCCCTGAAAGCTCTTGCTGGTCCTCATCTCCCACTGGTAACCTCTCAAACGAACCACAAACACTTGGGCTCTGAACTTGTTTAGCCTACTAAAACTTCCAACGTACACAGCCTCTCCTGCTCAATCTGGCCAGAGCTCAACACCGAAATTGCGAACGTCCAAGGATTGCTCCTACACTAAAGGTGCCAGCCCTGAAAGCTCTTGCTGGTCCTCATCTCCCACTGGTAACCTCTCAAACGAACCACAAACACTTGGCCTCTGAACTTGTTTAGCCTACTAAAACTTCCAACGTACACAGCCTCTCCTGCTCAATCTGGCCAGAGCTCAACTCCGAAATTGCGAACGTCCAGCGATTGCTCCTACACTAAAGGTGCCAGCCCTGAAAGCTCTTGCTGGTCCTCATCTCCCACTGGTAACCTCTCAAACGAACCACAAACACTTGGGCTCTGAACTTGTTTAGCCCACTAAAATTTCCAACGTACACAGCCTCTCCTGCTCAATCTGGCCAGAGCTCAACACCGAAATTGCGAACGTCCAGCGATTGCTCCTACACTAAAGGTGCCAGCCCTGAAAGCTCTTGCTGGTCCTCATCTCCCACTGGTAACCTCTCAAACGAACCACAAACACTTGGGCTCTGAACTTGTTTAGCCTACTAAAACTTCCAACGTACACAGCCTCTCCTGCTCAATCTGGCCAAAATTCAACACCGAAATTGCGAACGTCCAGGGATTGCTCCTACACTAAAGGTGCCAGCCCTGAAAGCTCTTGCTGGTCCTCATCTCCCACTGGTAACCTCTCAAACGAACCACAAACACTTGGGCTCTGAACTTGTTTAGCCTACTAAAACTTCCAGCGTACACAGCCTCTCCTGCTCAATCTGGCCAGAGCTCAACACCGACATTGCGAACGTCCAGTGATTGCTCCTACACTAAAGGTGCCAGCCCTGAAAGCTCTTGCTGGTCCTCATCTCCACTGGTAACCTCTCAAACGAACCACAAACACTTGGCCTCTGAACTTGTTTAGCCTACTAAAACTTCCAACGTACACAGCCTCTCCTGCTCAAACTGGCCAAAATTCAACACCGAAATTGTGAACGTCCAGGGATTGCTCCTACACTAAAGGTGCCAGCCCTGAAAGCTCTTGCTGGTCCTCATCTCCCACTGGTAACCTCTCAAACGAACCACAAACACTTGGGCTCTGAACTTGTTTAGCCTACTAAAACTTCCAACGTACACAGCCTCTCCTGCTCAATCCGGCCAGAGCTCAACACCGACATTGCGAACGTCCAAGGATTGCTCCTACACTAAAGGTGCCAGCCCTGAAAGCTCTTGCTGGTCCTCATCTCCCACTGGTAACCTCTCAAACGAACCACAAACACTTGGCCTCTGAACTTGTTTAGCCTTCTAAAACTTCCAACGTACACAGCCTCTCCTGCTCAATCTGGCCAGAGCTCAACACCGAAATTGCGAACGTCCAGCGATTGCTCCTACACTAAAGGTGCCAGCCCTGAAAGCTCTTGCTGGTCCTCATCTCCACTGGTAACCTCCCAAACGAACCACAAACACTTGGGCTCTGAACTTGTTTAGCCTACTAAAACTTCCAACGTACACAGCCTCTCCTGCTCAATCTGGCCAGAGCTCAACACCAACATTGCGAACGTCCAGCGATTGCTCCTACACTAAAGGTGCCAGCCCTGAAAGCTCTTGCTGGTCCTCATCTCCCACTGGTAACCTCTCAAACGAACCACAAACACTTGGGCTCTGAACTTGTTTAGCCTACTAAAACTTCCAACGTACACAGCCTCTCCTGCTCAATCTGGCCAGAGCTCAACTCCGAAATTGCGAACGTCCAAGGATTGCTCCTACACTAAAGGTGCCAGCCCTGAAAGCTCTTGCTGGTCCTCATCTCCCACTGGTAACCTCTCAAACGAACCACAAACACTTGGGCTCTGACTTGTTAGCCTACTAAAACTTCCAACGTACACAGCCTCTCCTGCTCAGTCTGGCCAGAGCTCAACACCGAAATTGCGAACGTCCAGCGATTGCTCCTACACTAAAGGTGCCAGCCCTGAAGCTCTTGCTGGTCCTCATCTCCCACTGGTAACCTCTCAAACGAACCACAAACACTTGGGCTCTGAACTTGTTTAGCCTACTAAAACTTCCAACGTACACAGCCTCTCCTGCTCAATCTGGCCAGAGCTCCACACCGAAATTGAAAACGTCCAGGGATTGCTCCTACACTAAAGGTGCCAGCCCTGAAAGCTCTTGCTGGTCCTCATCTCCCACTGGTAACCTCTCAAACGAACCACAAACACTTGGGCTCTGAACTTGTTTAGCCTACTAAAACTTCCAACGTACACAGCCTCTCCTGCTCAATCTGGCCAGAGCTCAACACCGAAATTGCGAACGTCCAAGGATTGCTCCTACACTAAAGGTGCCAGCCTGAAAGCTCTTGCTGGTCCTCATCTCCCACTGGTAACCTCTCAAACGAACCACAAACACTTGGGCTCTGAACTTGTTTAGCCTACTAAAACTTCCAACGTACACAGCCTCTCCTGCTCAATCTGGCCAGAGCTCAACTCCGAAATTGCGAAACGTCCAGCGATTGCTCCTACACTAAAGGTGCCAGCCCTGAAAGCTCTTGCTGGTCCTCATCTCCCACTGGTAACCTCTCAAACGAACCACAAACACTTGGGCTCTGAACTTGTTTAGGCCCACTAAATTTCCAACGTACACAGCCTCTCCTGCTCAATCTGGCCAGAGCTCAACACCGAAATTGCGAACGTCCAGCGATTGCTCCTACACTAAAGGTGCCAGCCCTGAAAGCTCTTGCTGGTCCTCATCTCCCACTGGTAACCTCTCAAACGAACCACAAACACTTGGGCTCTGAACTTGTTAGCCTACTAAAACTTCCAACGTACACAGCCTCTCCTGCTCAATCTGGCCAAAATTCAACACCGAAATTGCGAACGTCCAGGGATTGCTCCTACACTAAAGGTGCCAGCCCTGAAAGCTCTTGCTGGTCCTCATCTCCACTGGTAACCTCTCAAACGAACCACAACACTTGGGCTCTGAACTTGTTTAGCCTACTAAAACTTCCAACGTACACAGCCTCTCCTGCTCAATCTGGCCAGAGCTCAACACCGACATTGCGAACGTCCAGTGATTGCTCCTACACTAAAGGTGCCAGCCCTGAAAGCTCTTGCTGGTCCTCATCTCCCACTGGTAACCTCTCAAACGAACCACAAACACTTGGCCTCTGAACTTGTTTAGCCTACTAAAACTTCCAACGTACACAGCCTCTCCTGCTCAAACTGGCCAAAATTCAACACCGAAATTGTGAACGTCCAGGGATTGCTCCTACACTAAAGGTGCCAGCCCTGAAAGCTCTTGCTGGTCCTCATCTCCCACTGGTAACCTCTCAAACGAACCACAAACACTTGGGCTCTGAACTTGTTTAGCCTACTAAAACTTCCACGTACACAGCCTCTCCTGCTCAATCCGGCAGAGCTCACACCGACATTGCGAACGTCCAAGGATTGCTCCTACACTAAAGGTGCCAGCCCTGAAAGCTCTTGCTGGTCCTCATCTCCCACTGGTAACCTCTCAAACGAACCACAAACACTTGGCCTCTGAACTTGTTTAGCCTTCTAAAACTTCCAACGTACACAGCCTCTCCTGCTCAATCTGGCCAGAGCTCAACACCGAAATTGCGAACGTCCAGCGATTGCTCCTACACTAAAGGTGCCAGCCCTGAAAGCTCTTGCTGGTCCTCATCTCCCACTGGTAACCTCCCAAACGAACCACAAACACTTGGGCTCTGAACTTGTTTAGCCTACTAAAACTTCCAACGTACACAGCCTCTCCTGCTCAATCTGGACAAAATTCAACACCGAAATTGCGAACGTCCAGGGATTGCTCCTACACTAAAGGTGCCAGCCCTGAAAGCTCTTGCTGGTCCTCATCTCCCACTGGTAACCTCTCAAACGAACCACAAACACTTGGGCTCTGAACTTGTTTAGCCTACTAAAACTTCCAACGTACACAGCCTCTCCTGCTCAATCTGGCCAGAGCTCAACACCGACATTGCGAACGTCCAGCGATTGCTCCTACACTAAAGGTGCCAGCCCTGAAAGCTCTTGCTGGTCCTCATCTCCCACTGGTAACCTCTCAAACGAACCACAAACACTTGGGCTCTGAACTTGTTTAGCCTACTAAAACTTCCAACGTACACAGCCTCTCCTGCTCAGTCTGGCCAGAGCTCAACACCGAAATTGCGAACGTCCAGAGATTGCTCCTACACTAAAGGTGCCAGCCCTGAAAGCTCTTGCTGGTCCTCATCTCCCACTGGTAACCTCTCAAACGAACCACAAACACTTGGGCTCTGAACTTGTTTAGCCTACTAAAACTTCCAACGTACACAGCCTCTCCTGCTCAATCTGGCCAGAGCTCCACACCGAAATTGAAAACGTCCAGGGATTGCTCCTACACTAAAGGTGCCAGCCCTGAAAGCTCTTGCTGGTCCTCATCTCCCACTGGTAACCTCTCAAACGAACCACAAACACTTGGCCTCTGAACTTGTTTAGCCTACTAAAACTTCCCACGTACACAGCCTCTCCTGCTCAAACTGGCCAAAATTCAACACCGAAATTGTGAACGTCCAGGGATTGCTCCTACACTAAAGGTGCCAGCCCTGAAAGCTCTTACTGGTCCTCATCTCCCACTGGTAACCTCTCAAACGAACCACAAACACTTGGGCTCTGAACTTGTTTAGCCTACTAAAACTTCCAACGTACACAGCCTCTCCTGCTCAATCTGGCCAGAGCTCAACTCCGAATTGCGAAACGTCCAGCGATTGCTCCTACACTAAAGGTGCCAGCCCTGAAAGCTCTTGCTGGTCCTCATCTCCCACTGGTAACCTCTCAAACGAACCACAAACACTTGGGCTCTGAACTTGTTTAGCCTACTAAAACTTCCAACGTACACAGCCTCTCCTGCTCAATCTGGCCAGAGCTCAACACCGAAATTGCGAACGTCCAGCGATTGCTCCTACACTAAAGGTGCCAGCCCTGAAAGCTCTTGCTGGTCCTCATCTCCCACTGGTAACCTCTCAAACGAACCACAAAACACTTGGGCTCTGAACTTGTTTAGCCTACTAAAACTTCCAACGTACACAGCCTCTCCTGCTCAATCTGGCCAGAGCTCAACACCGACATTGCGAACGTCCAGCGATTGCTCCTACACTAAAGGTGCCAGCCCTGAAAGCTCTTGCTGGTCCTCATCTCCCACTGGTAACCTCTCAAACGAACCACAAACACTTGGGCTCTGAACTTGTTTAGCCCACTAAAATTTCCAACGTACACAGCCTCTCCTGCTCAATCTGGCCAGAGCTCAACACCGAAATTGCGAACGTCCAGCGATTGCTCCTACACTAAAGGTGCCAGCCCTGAAAGCTCTTGCTGGTCCTCATCTCCCACTGGTAACCTCTCAAACGAACCACAAACACTTGGGGCTCTGAACTTGTTTAGCCTACTAAAACTTCCAACGTACACAGCCTCTCCTGCTCAATCTGGCCAAAATCAACACCGACATGCGAACGTCCAGGGATTGCTCCTACACTAAAGGTGCCAGCCCTGAAAGCTCTTGCTGGTCCTCATCTCCCACTGGTAACCTCTCAAACGAACCACAAACACTTGGGCTCTGAACTTGTTTAGCCTACTAAAACTTCCAACGTACACAGCCTCTCCTGCTCAATCTGGCCAGAGCTCAACACCGACATTGCGAACGTCCAGCGATTGCTCCTACACTAAAGGTGCCAGCCCTGAAAGCTCTTGCTGGTCCTCATCTCCCACTGGTAACCTCTCAAACGAACCACAAACACTTGGCCTCTGAACTTGTTTTAGCCTACTAAACTTCCAACGTACACAGCCTCTCCTGCTCAATCTGGCCAGAGCTCAACACCGAAATTGTGAACGTCCAGGGATTGCTCCTACACTAAAGGTGCCAGCCCTGAAAGCTCTTGCTGGTCCTCATCTCCCACTGGTAACCTCTCAAACGAACCACAAACACTTGGGCTCTGAACTTGTTTAGCCTACTAAAACTTCAACGTACACAGCCTCTCCTGCTCAATCTGGCCAGAGCTCAACACCGACATTGCGAACGTCCAAGGATTGCTCCTACACTAAAGGTGCCAGCCCTGAAAGCTCTTGCTGGTCCTCATCTCCCACTGGTAACCTCTCAAACGAACCACAAACACTTGCCTCTGAACTTGTTTAGCCACTAAAATTTCCAACGTACACAGCCTCTCCTGCTCAATCTGGCCAGAGCTCAACACCGACATTGCGAACGTCCAAGGATTGCTCCTACACTAAAGGTGCCAGCCCTGAAAGCTCTTGCTGGTCCTCATCTCCCACTGGTAACCACTCAAACAAACCACAAACACTTGGGCTCTGAACTTGTTTAGCCTACTAAAACTTCCAACGTACACAGCCTCTCCTGCTCAATCTGGCCAGAGCTCAACACCGAAAATGCGAACGTCCAGCGATTGCTCCTACACTAAAGGTGCCAGCCCTGAAAGCTCTTGCTGGTCCTCATCTCCCACTGGTAACCTCTCAAACGAACCACAAACACTTGGGCTCTGAACTTGTTTAGCCCACTAAAATTTCCAACGTACACAGCCTCTCCTGCTCAATCTGGCCAGAGCTCAACACCGACATTGCGAACGTCCAGGGATTGCTCCTACACTAAAGGTGCCAGCCCTGAAAGCTCTTGCTGGTCCTCATCTCCCACTGGTAACCACTCAAACAAACCACAAACACTTGGGCTCTGAACTTGTTTAGCCTACTAAAACTTCCAACGTACACAGCCTCTCCTGCTCAATCTGGCCAAAATCAACACCGAAATTGCGAACGTCCAGGGATTGCTCCTACACTAAAGGTGCCAGCCCTGAAAGCTCTTGCTGGTCCTCATCTCCCACTGGTAACCTCTCAAACGAACCACAAAACACTTGGGCTCTGAACTTGTTTAGCCTACTAAAACTTCCAACGTACACAGCCTCTCCTGCTCAGTCTGGCCAGAGCTCAACTCCGAAATTGCGAACGTCCAGGGATTGCTCCTACACTAAAGGTGCCAGCCCTGAAAGCTCTTGCTGGTCCTCATCTCCCACTGGTAACCTCTCAAACGAACCACAAACACTTGGGCTCTGAACTTGTTTAGCCTACTAAAACTTCCAACGTACACAGCCTCTCCTGCTCAATCTGGCCAAAATTCAACACCGAAATTGTGAACGTCCAGGGATTGCTCCTACACTAAAGGTGCCAGCCCTGAAAGCTCTTGCTGGTCCTCATCTCCCACTGGTAACCTCTCAAACGAACCACAAACACTTGGCTCTGAACTTGTTTAGCCTACTAAAACTTCCAACGTACACAGCCTCTCCTGCTCAATCTGGCCAGAGCTCAACACTGACATTGCGAACGTCAGCGATTGCTCCTACACTAAAGGTGCCAGCCCTGAAAGCTCTTGCTGGTCCTCATCTCCCACTGGTAACCTCTCAAACGAACCACAAACACTTGGGCTCTGACTTGTTTAGCCTACTAAAACTTCCAACGTACACAGCCTCTCCTGCTCAATCTGGCCAGAGCTCAACACCGACACTGCGAATGTCCAAGGATTGCTCCTACACTAAAGGTGCCAGCCCTGAAAGCTCTTGCTGGTCCTCATCTCCCACTGGTAACCTCTCAAACGAACCACAAACACTTGGGCTCTGAACTTGTTTAGCCTACTAAAACTTCCAACGTACACAGCCTCTCCTGCTCAATCTGGCCAGAGCTCAACACCGACATTGCGAACGTCCAAGGATTGCTCCTACACTAAAGGTGCCAGCCCTGAAAGCTCTTGCTGGTCCTCATCTCCCACTGGTAACCTCTCAAACGAACCACAAACACTTGGGCTCTGAACTTGTTTAGCCTACTAAAACTTCCAACGTACACAGCCTCTCCTGCTCAATCTGGCCAGAGCTCAACACCGACATTGCGAACGTCCAGCGATTGCTCCTACACTAAAGGTGCCAGCCCTGAAAGCTCTTGCTGGTCCTCATCTCCCACTGGTAACCTCTCAAACGAACCACAAACACTTGGGCTCTGAACTTGTTTAGCCTACTAAAACTTCCAACGTACACAGCCTCTCCTGCTCAATCTGGCCAGAGCTCAACACCGACATTGCGAACGTCCAGCGATTGCTCCTACACTAAAGGTGCCAGCCCTGAAAGCTCTTGCTGGTCCTCATCTCCCACTGGTAACCTCTCAAACGAACCACAAACACTTGGGCTCTGAACTTGTTTAGCCTACTAAAACTTCCAAAGTACACAGCCTCTCCTGCTCAGTCTGGCCAGAGCTCAACTCCGAAATTGCGAACGTCCAGGGTTTGCTCCTACACTAAAGGTGCCAGCCCTGAAAGCTCTTGCTGGTCCTCATCTCCCACTGGTAACCTCTCAAACGAACCACAAACACTTGGGCTCTGAACTTGTTTAGCCTACTAAAACTTCCAACGTACACAGCCTCTCCTGCTCAATCTGGCCAGAGCTCAACACCGAAATTGCGAACGTCCAGGGATTGCTCCTACACTAAAGGTGCCAGCCCTGAAAGCTCTTGCTGGTCCTCATCTCCCACTGGTAACCTCTCAAACGAACCACAAACACTTGGCCTCTGAACTTGTTTAGCCTACTAAAACTTCCAACGTACACAGCCTCTCCTGCTCAATCTGGCCAGAGCTCAACTGCGAAATTGCGAACGTCCAAGGATTGCTCCTACACTAAAGGTGCCAGCCCTGAAAGCTCTTGCTGGTCCTCATCTCCCACTGGTAACCTCTCAAACGAACCACAAACACTTGGGCTCTGAACTTGTTTAGCCTACTAAAACTTCCAACGTACACAGCCTCTCCTGCTCAATCTGGCCAGAGCTCAACTCCGAAATTGCGAACGTCCAGGGATTGCTCCTACACTAAAGGTGCCAGCCCTGAAAGCTCTTGCTGGTCCTCATCTCCCACTGGTAACCTCTCAAACGAACCACAAACACTTGGGCTCTGAACTTGTTTAGCCTACTAAAACTTCCAACGTACACAGCCTCTCCTGCTCAATCTGGCCAGAGCTCAACACCGACATTGCGAACGTCCAAGGATTGCTCCTACACTAAAGGTGCCAGCCCTGAAAGCTCTTGCTGGTCCTCATCTCCCACTGGTAACCTCTCAAACGAACCACAAACACTTGGGCTCTGAACTTGTTTAGCCTACTAAAACTTCCAACGTACACAGCCTCTCCTGCTCAATCTGGCCAAAATTCACCAACGAAATTGCGAACGTCCAGCGATTGCTCCTACACTAAAGGTGCCAGCCCTGAAAGCTCTTGCTGGTCCTCATCTCCCACTGGTAACCTCTCAAACGAACCACAAACACTTGGCCTCTGAACTTGTTTAGCCTACTAAAACTTCCACGTACACAGCCTCTCCTGCTCAATCTGGCCAGAGCTCAACACCGAAATTGCAAACGTCCAGCGATTGGTCTACACTAAAGGTGCCAGCCCTGAAAGCTCTTGCTGGTCCTCATCTCCCACCGGTAACCTCTCAACGAACCACAAACACTTGGGCTCTGAACTTGTTTAGCCTACTAAAACTTCCAACGTACA
The DNA here is from genome assembly GCF_030936135.1 of Gavia stellata. Taxonomy (NCBI): domain Eukaryota; kingdom Metazoa; phylum Chordata; class Aves; order Gaviiformes; family Gaviidae; genus Gavia; species Gavia stellata. The sequence goes on along the minus strand of NW_026776656.1, from coordinate 50,815 downwards.
CAGCCTCTCCTGCTCAATCTGGCCAGAGCTCCACACCGAAATTGTGAACGTCCAGGATTGCTCCTACACTAAAGGTGCCAGCCCTGAAAGCTCTTGCTGGTCCTCATCTCCCACTGGTAACCTCTCAAACGAACCACAAACACTTGGGCTCTGAACTTGTTTAGCCTACTAAAACTTCCAACGTACACAGCCTCTCCTGCTCAATCTGGCCAGAGCTCAACACCGACATTGCGAACGTCCAAGGATTGCTCCTACACTAAAGGTGCCAGCCCTGAAAGCTCTTGCTGGTCCTCATCTCCCACTGGTAACCTCTCAAACGAACCACAAACACTTGGGCTCTGAACTTGTTTAGCCCACTAAAATTTCCAACGTACACAGCCTCTCCTGCTCAATCTGGCCAGAGCTCAACACCGACATTGCGAACGTCCAAGGATTGCTCCTACACTAAAGGTGCCAGCCCTGAAAGCTCTTGCTGGTCCTCATCTCCCACTGGTAACCACTCAAACAAACCACAAACACTTGGGCTCTGAACTTGTTTAGCCTACTAAAACTTCCAACGTACACAGCCTCTCCTGCTCAATCTGGCCAGAGCTCAACACCGAAATTGCGAACGTCCAGCGATTGCTCCTACACTAAAGGTGCCAGCCCTGAAAGCTCTTGCTGGTCCTCATCTCCCACTGGTAACCTCTCAAACGAACCACAAACACTTGGGCTCTGAACTTGTTTAGCCACTAAAATTTCCAACGTACACAGCCTCTCCTGCTCAATCTGGCCAGAGCTCAACACCGACATTGCGAACGTCCAGCGATTGCTCCTACACTAAAGGTGCCAGCCCTGAAAGCTCTTGCTGGTCCTCATCTCCCACTGGTAACCTCTCAAACGAACCACAAACACTTGGGCTCTGAACTTGTTTAGCCTACTAAAACTTCCAACGTACACAGCCTCTCCTGCTCAATCTGCCAAAATTCAACACCGAAATTGCGAACGTCCAGGGATTGCTCCTACACTAAAGGTGCCAGCCCTGAAAGCTCTTGCTGGTCCTCATCTCCCACTGGTAACCTCTCAAACGAACCACAAACACTTGGGCTCTGAACTTGTTTAGCCTACTAAAACTTCCAACGTACACAGCCTCTCCTGCTCAGTCTGGCCAGAGCTCAACTCCGAAATTGCGAACGTCCAGGGATTGCTCCTACACTAAAGGTGCCAGCCCTGAAAGCTCTTGCTGGTCCTCATCTCCCACTGGTAACCTCTCAAACGAACCACAAACACTTGGGCTCTGAACTTGTTTAGCCTACTAAAACTTCCAACGTACACAGCCTCTCCTGCTCAATCTGGCCAAATTCAACACCGAAATTGTGAACGTCCAGGGATTGCTCCTACACTAAAGGTGCCAGCCCTGAAAGCTCTTGCTGGTCCTCATCTCCCACTGGTAACCTCTCAAACGAACCACAAACACTTGGCCTCTGAACTTGTTTAGCCTACTAAAACTTCCAACGTACACAGCCTCTCCTGCTCAATCTGGCCAGAGCTCAACACTGACATTGCGAACGTCCAGCGATTGCTCCTACACTAAGGTGCCAGCCCTGAAAGCTCTTGCTGGTCCTCATCTCCCACTGGTAACCTCTCAAACGAACCACAAACACTTGGGCTCTGAACTTGTTTAGCCTACTAAAACTTCCAACGTACACAGCCTCTCCTGCTCAATCTGCCAGAGCTCAACACCGACACTGCGAACGTCCAAGGATTGCTCCTACACTAAAGGTGCCAGCCCTGAAAGCTCTTGCTGGTCCTCATCTCCCACTGGTAACCTCTCAAATGAAACACAAACACTTGGGCTCTGAACTTGTTTAGCCTACTAAAACTTCCAACGTACACAGCCTCTCCTGCTCAATCTGGCCAGAGCTCAACACCGACATTGCGAACGTCAAGGATTGCTCCTACACTAAAGGTGCCAGCCCTGAAAGCTCTTGCTGGTCCTCATCTCCCACTGGTAACCTCTCAAACGAACCACAAACACTTGGGCTCTGAACTTGTTTAGCCTACTAAAACTTCCAACGTACACAGCCTCTCCTGCTCAATCTGGCCAGAGCTCAACACCGACATTGCGAACGTCCAGCGATTGCTCCTACACTAAAGGTGCCAGCCCTGAAAGCTCTTGCTGGTCCTCATCTCCCACTGGTAACCTCTCAAACGAACCACAAACACTTGGGCTCTGAACTTGTTTAGCCTACTAAAACTTCCAACGTACACAGCCTCTCCTGCTCAATCTGGCCAGAGCTCAACACCGACATTGCGAACGTCCAGCGATTGCTCCTACACTAAAGGTGCCAGCCCTGAAAGCTCTTGCTGCTCCTCATCTCCCACTGGTAACCTCTCAAACGAACCACAAACACTTGGGCTCTGAACTTGTTTAGCCTACTAAAACTTCCAAAGTACACAGCCTCTCCTGCTCAGTCTGGCCAGAGCTCAACTCCGAAATTGCGAACGTCCAGGGATTGCTCCTACACTAAAGGTGCCAGCCCTGAAAGCTCTTGCTGGTCCTCATCTCCCACTGGTAACCTCGAACCACAAACACTTGGGCTCTGAACTTGTTTAGCCTACTAAAACTTCCAACGTACACAGCCTCTCCTGCTCAATCTGGCCAGAGCTCAACACCGAAATTGCGAACGTCCAAGGATTGCTCCTACACTAAAGGTGCCAGCCCTGAAAGCTCTTGCTGGTCCTCATCTCCCACTGGTAACCTCCCAAACGAACCACAAACACTTGGGCTCTGAACTTGTTTAGCCTACTAAAACTTCCAACGTACACAGCCTCTCCTGCTCAATCTGGCCAGAGCTCAACACCGACATTGCGAACGTCCAAGGATTGCTCCTACACTAAAGGTGCCAGCCCTGAAAGCTCTTGCTGGTCCTCATCTCCCACTGGTAACCTCTCAAACGAACCACAAACACTTGGGCTCTGAACTTGTTTAGCCTACTAAAACTTCCAACGTACACAGCCTCTCCTGCTCAATCTGGCCAAAATTCACCACCGAAATTGCGAACGTCCAGGGATTGCTCCTACACTAAAGGTGCCAGCCCTGAAAGCTCTTGCTGGTCCTCATCTCCCACTGGTAACCTCTCAAACGAACCACAAACACTTGGGCTCTGAACTTGTTTAGCCCACTAAAATTTCCAACGTACACAGCCTCTCCTGCTCAATCTGGCCAGAGCTCAACACCGAAATTGCGAACGTCCAGCGATTGCTCCTACACTAAAGGTGCCAGCCCTGAAAGCTCTTGCTGGTCCTCATCTCCCACTGGTAACCTCTCAAACGAACCACAAACACTTGGGCTCTGAACTTGTTTAGCCTACTAAAACTTCCAACGTACACAGCCTCTCCTGCTCAATCTGGCCAAAATTCAACACCGAAATTGTGAACGTCCAGGGATTGCTCCTACACTAAAGGTGCCAGCCCTGAAAGCTCTTGCTGGTCCTCATCTCCCACTGGTAACCTCTCAAACGAACCACAAACACTTGGGCTCTGAACTTGTTTAGCCTACTAAAACTTCCAACGTACACAGCCTCTCCTGCTCAATCTGGCCAGAGCTCAACACCGAAATTGCGAACGTCCAGGGATTGCTCCTACACTAAAGGTGCCAGCCCTGAAAGCTCTTGCTGGTCCTCATCTCCCACTGGTAACCTCTCAAACGAACCACAAACACTTGGGCTCTGAACTTGTTTAGCCTACTAAAACTTCCAACGTACACAGCCTCTCCTGCTCAATCTGGCCAGAGCTCAACACCGACATTGCGAACGTCCAGGGATTGCTCCTACACTAAAGGTGCCAGCCCTGAAAGCTCTTGCTGCTCCTCATCTCCCACTGGTAACCTCTCAAACGAACCACAAACACTTGGCCTCTGAACTTGTTTAGCCTACTAAAACTTCCAACGTACACAGCCTCTCCTGCTCAATCTGGCCAGAGCTCAACTGCGAAATTGCGAACGTCCAAGGATTGCTCCTACACTAAAGGTGCCAGCCCTGAAAGCTCTTGCTGGTCCTCATCTCCCACTGGTAACCTCTCAAACGAACCACAAACACTTGGGCTCTGAACTTGTTTAGCCTACTAAAACTTCCAACGTACACAGCCTCTCCTGCTCAATCTGGCCAGAGCTCAACACCGAAATTGCGAACGTCCAGGGATTGCTCCTACACTAAAGGTGCCAGCCCTGAAAGCTCTTGCTGGTCCTCATCTCCCACTGGTAACCTCTCAAACGAACCACAAACACTTGGCCTCTGAACTTGTTTAGCCTACTAAAACTTCCAACGTACACAGCCTCTCCTGCTCAATCTGGCCAGAGCTCAACACCGACATTGCGAACGTCCAAGGATTGCTCCTACACTAAAGGTGCCAGCCCTGAAAGCTCTTGCTGGTCCTCATCTCCCACTGGTAACCTCTCAAACGAACCACAAACACTTGGGCTCTGAACTTGTTTAGCCTACTAAAACTTCCAACGTACACAGCCTCTCCTGCTCAATCTGGCCAGAGCTCAACACCGAAATTGTGAACGTCCAGGGATTGCTCCTACACTAAAGGTGCCAGCCCTGAAAGCTCTTGCTGGTCCTCATCTCCCACTGGTAACCTCTCAAACGAACCACAAACACTTGGGCTCTGAACTTGTTTAGCCTACTAAAACTTCCAACGTACACAGCCTCTCCTGCTCAATCTGGCCAGAGCTCAACACCGAAATTGCGAACGTCCAGCGATTGCTCCTACACTAAAGGTGCCAGCCCTGAAAGCTCTTGCTGGTCCTCATCTCCCACTGGTAACCTCTCAAACGAACCACAAACACTTGGGCTCTGAACTTGTTTAGCCTACTAAAACTTCCAACGTACACAGCCTCTCCTGCTCAATCTGGCCAGAGCTCAACTCCGAAATTGCGAACGTCCAGCGATTGCTCCTACACTAAAGGTGCCAGCCCTGAAAGCTCTTGCTGGTCCTCATCTCCCACTGGTAACCTCTCAAACGAACCACAAACACTTGGCCTCTGAACTTGTTTAGCCTACTAAAACTTCCAACGTACACAGCCTCTCCTGCTCAATCTGGCCAGAGCTCCACACCGAAATTGTGAACGTCCAGGGATTGCTCCTACACTAAAGGTGCCAGCCCTGAAAGCTCTTGCTGGTCCTCATCTCCCACTGGTAACCTCTCAAACGAACCACAAACACTTGGGCTCTGAACTTGTTTAGCCTACTAAAACTTCCAACGTACACAGCCTCTCCTGCTCAGTCTGGCCAGAGCTCAACACCGACATTGCGAACGTCCAAGGATTGCTCCTACACTAAAGGTGCCAGCCCTGAAAGCTCTTGCTGGTCCTCATCTCCCACTGGTAACCTCTCAAACGAACCACAAACACTTGGGCTCTGAACTTGTTTAGCCTACTAAAACTTCCAACGTACACAGCCTCTCCTGCTCAATCTGGCCAGAGCTCAACACCGAAATTGCGAACGTCCAGCAATTGCTCCTACACTAAAGGTGCCAGCCCTGAAAGCTCTTGCTGGTCCTCATCTCCCACTGGTAACCTCTCAAACGAACCACAAACACTTGGGCTCTGAACTTGTTTAGCCTACTAAAACTTCCAACGTACACAGCCTCTCCTGCTCAATCTGGCCAGAGCTCAACACCGACATTGTGAACGCCCAAGGATTGCTCCTACACTAAAGGTGCCAGCCCTGAAAGCTCTTGCTGGTCCTCATCTCCCACTGGTAACCTCTCAAATGAACCACAAACACTTGGGCTCTGAACTTGTTTAGCCTACTAAAACTTCCAACGTACACAGCCTCTCCTGCTCAATCTGGCCAGAGCTCAACACCGACATTGCGAATGTCCAGCGATTGCTCCTACACTAAAGGTGCCAGCCCTGAAAGCTCTTGCTGGTCCTCATCTCCCACTGGTAACCTCCCAAACGAACCACAAACACTTGGGCTCTGAACTTGTTTAGCCTACTAAAACTTCCAACGTACACAGCCTCTCCTGCTCAATCTGCCCAAAATTCACCAACGAAATTGCGAACGTCCAGCGATTGCTCCTACACTAAAGGTGCCAGCCCTGAAAGCTCTTGCTGGTCCTCATCTCCCACTGGTAACCTCCCAAACGAACCACAAACACTTGGGCTCTGAACTTGTTTAGCCTACTAAAACTTCCAACGTACACAGCCTCTCCTGCTCAATCTGGCCAGAGCTCAACACCGAAATTGCGAACGTCCAAGGATTGCTCCTACACTAAAGGTGCCAGCCCTGAAAGCTCTTGCTGGTCCTCATCTCCCACTGGTAACCTCTCAAACGAACCACAAACACTTGGGCTCTGAACTTGTTTAGCCTACTAAAACTTCCAACGTACACAGCCTCTCCTGCTCAATCTGGCCAGAGCTCAACACCGACATTGCGAACGTCCAGGGATTGCTCCTACACTAAAGGTGCCAGCCCTGAAAGCTCTTGCTGGTCCTCATCTCCCACTGGTAACCTCTCAAACGAACCACAAACACTTGGGCTCTGAACTTGTTTAGCCTACTAAAACTTCCAACGTACACAGCCTCTCCTGCTCAATCTGGCCAGAGCTCAACACCGAAATTGCGAACGTCCAGGGATTGCTCCTACACTAAAGGTGCCAGCCCTGAAAGCTCTTGCTGGTCCTCATCTCCCACTGGTAACCTCTCAAACGAACCACAAACACTTGGCCTCTGAACTTGTTTAGCCTACTAAAACTTCCAACGTACACAGCCTCTCCTGCTCAATCTGGCCAGAGCTCAACTGCGAAATTGCGAACGTCCAAGGATTGCTCCTACACTAAAGGTGCCAGCCCTGAAAGCTCTTGCTGGTCCTCATCTCCCACTGGTAACCTCTCAAACGAACCACAAACACTTGGCCTCTGAACTTGTTTAGCCTACTAAAACTTCCAACGTACACAGCCTCTCCTGCTCAATCTGGCCAGAGCTCAACACCGAAATTGCGAACGTCCAGGGATTGCTCCTACACTAAAGGTGCCAGCCCTGAAAGCTCTTGCTGGTCCTCATCTCCCACTGGTAACCTCTCAAACGAACCACAAACACTTGGGCTCTGAACTTGTTTAGCCTACTAAAACTTCCAACGTACACAGCCTCTCTTGCTCAATCTGGCCAAAATTCACCAACGAAATTGCGAACGTCCAGCGATTGCTCCTACACTAAAGGTGCCAGCCCTGAAAGCTCTTGCTGGTCCTCATCTCCCACTGGTAACCTCTCAAACGAACCACAAACACTTGGCCTCTGAACTTGTTTAGCCTACTAAAACTTCCAACGTACACAGCCTCTCCTGCTCAATCTGGCCAGAGCTCAACACCGAAATTGCGAACGTCCAGCGATTGCTCCTACACTAAAGGTGCCAGCCCTGAAAGCTCTTGCTGGTCCTCATCTCCCACTGGTAACCTCTCAAACGAACCACAAACACTTGGGCTCTGAACTTGTTTAGCCTACTAAAACTTCCAACGTACACAGCCTCTCCTGCTCAATCTGGCCAGAGCTCAACTCCGAAATTGCGAACGTCCAGCGATTGCTCCTACACTAAAGGTGCCAGCCCTGAAAGCTCTTGCTGGTCCTCATCTCCCACCGGTAACCTCTCAAACGAACCACAAACACTTGGGCTCTGAACTTGTTTAGCCTACTAAAACTTCCAACGTACACAGCCTCTCCTGCTCAATCTGGCCAGAGCTCCACACCGAAATTGTGAACGTCCAGGGATTGCTCCTACACTAAAGGTGCCAGCCCTGAAAGCTCTTGCTGGTCCTCATCTCCCACTGGTAACCTCTCAAACGAACCACAAACACTTGGGCTCTGAACTTGTTTAGCCTACTAAAACTTCCAACGTACACAGCCTCTCCTGCTCAATCTGGTCAAATTTCAACACCGAAATTGCGAACGTCCAAGGATTGCTCCTACACTAAAGGTGCCAGCCCTGAAAGCTCTTGCTGGTCCTCATCTCCCACTGGTAACCTCTCAAACGAACCACAAACACTTGGGCTCTGAACTTGTTTAGCCTACTAAAACTTCCAACGTACACAGCCTCTCCTGCTCAATCTGGCCAGAGCTCAACACCGAAATTGCGAACGTCCAGCGATTGCTCCTACACTAAAGGTGCCAGCCCTGAAAGCTCTTGCTGGTCCTCATCTCCCACTGGTAACCTCTCAAACGAACCACAAACACTTGGGCTCTGAACTTGTTTAGTCTACTAAAACTTCCAACGTACACAGCCTCTCCTGCTCAATCTGGCCAGAGCTCAACACCGACATTGCGAACGTCCAAGGATTGCTCCTACACTAAAGGTGCCAGCCCTGAAAGCTCTTGCTGGTCCTCATCTCCCACTGGTAACCTCTCAAATGAACCACAAACACTTGGGCTCTGAACTTGTTTAGCCTACTAAAACTTCCAATGTACACAGCCTCTCCTGCTCAATCTGGCCAGAGCTCAACACCGACATTGCGAATGTCCAGCGATTGCTCCTACACTAAAGGTGCCAGCCCTGAAAGCTCTTGCTGGTCCTCATCTCCCACTACTAACCTCCCAAACGAACCACAAACACTTGGGCTCTGAACTTGTTTAGCCTACTAAAACTTCCAACGTACACAGCCTCTCCTGCTCAATCTGCCCAAAATTCACCAACGAAATTGCGAACGTCCAGCGATTGCTCCTACACTAAAGGTGCCAGCCCTGAAAGCTCTTGCTGGTCCTCATCTCCCACTGGTAACCTCCCAAACGAACCACAAACACTTGGGCTCTGAACTTGTTTAGCCTACTAAAACTTCCAACGTACACAGCCTCTCCTGCTCAATCTGGCCAGAGCTCAACACCGACATTGCGAACGTCCAGCGATTGCTCCTACACTAAAGGTGCCAGCCCTGAAAGCTCTTGCTGGTCCTCATCTCCCACTGGTAACCTCTCAAACGAACCACAAACACTTGGGCTCTGAACTTGTTTAGCCTACTAAAACTTCCAACGTACACAGCCTCTCCTGCTCAATCTGGCCAGAGCTCAACACCGAAATTGCGAACGTCCAAGGATTGCTCCTACACTAAAGGTGCCAGCCCTGAAAGCTCTTGCTGGTCCTCATCTCCCACTGGTAACCTCTCAAACGAACCACAAACACTTGGGCTCTGAACTTGTTTAGCCTACTAAAACTTCCAACGTACACAGCCTCTCCTGCTCAATCTGGCCAGAGCTCAACACTGAAATTGCGAACGTCCAAGGATTGCTCCTACGCTAAAGGTGCCAGCCCTGAAAGCTCTTGCTGGTCCTCATCTCCCACTGGTAACCTCTCAAATGAACCACAAACACTTGGGCTCTGGACTTGTTTAGCCTACTAAAACTTCCAATGTACACAGCCTCTCCTGCTCAATCTGGCCAGAGCTCAACACCGACATTGCGAACGTCCAGCGATTGCTCCTACACTAAAGGTGCCAGCCCTGAAAGCTCTTGCTGGTCCTCATCTCCCACTGGTAACCTCCCAAACGAACCACAAACACTTGGGCTCTGAACTTGTTTAGCCTACTAAAACTTCCAACGTACACAGCCTCTCCTGCTCAATCTGCCCAAAATTCACCAACGAAATTGCGAACGTCCAGCGATTGCTCCTACACTAAAGGTGCCAGCCCTGAAAGCTCTTGCTGGTCCTCATCTCCCACTGGTAACCTCCCAAACGAACCACAAACACTTGGGCTCTGAACTTGTTTAGCCTACTAAAACTTCCAACGTACACAGCCTCTCCTGCTCAATCTGGCCAGAGCTCAACACCAACATTGCGAACGTCCAGCGATTGCTCCTACACTAAAGGTGCCAGCCCTGAAAGCTCTTGCTCGTCCTCATCTCCCACTGGTAACCTCTCAAACGAACCACAAACACTTGGGCTCTGAACTTGTTTAGCCTACTAAAACTTCCAATGTACACAGCCTCTCCTGCTCAATCTGGCCAGAGCTCAACACCGACACTGCGAACGTCCAGCGATTGCTCCTACACTAAAGGTGCCAGCCCTGAAAGCTCTTGCTGGTCCTCATCTCCCACTGGTAACCTCTCAAACGAACCACAAACACTTGGGCTCTGAACTTGTTTAGCCTACTAAAACTTCCAACGTACACAGCCTCTCCTGCTCAATCTGGCCAGAGCTCAACTCCGAAATTGCGAACGTCCAGGGATTGCTCCTACACTAAAGGTGCCAGCCCTGAAAGCTCTTGCTGGTCCTCATCTCCCACTGGTAACCTCTCAAACGAACCACAAACACTTGGGCTCTGAACTTGTTTAGCCTACTAAAACTTCCAACGTACACAGCCTCTCCTGCTCAATCTGGCCAGAGCTCCACACCGAAATTGCGAACGTCCAGGGATTGCTCCTACACTAAAGGTGCCAGCCCTGAAAGCTCTTGCTGGTCCTCATCTCCCACTGGTAACCTCTCAAACGAACCACAAACACTTGGGCTCTGAACTTGTTTAGCCTACTAAAACTTCCAACGTACACAGCCTCTCCTGCTCAATCTGGCCAGAGCTCAACACCGAAATTGCGAACGTCCAGCGATTGCTCCTACACTAAAGGTGCCAGCCCTGAAAGCTCTTGCTGGTCCTCATCTCCCACTGGTAACCTCTCAAACGAACCACAAACACTTGGGCTCTGAACTTGTTTAGCCTACTAAAACTTCCAACGTACACAGCCTCTCCTGCTCAATCTGGCCAGAGCTCAACACCGACATTGCGAACGTCCAAGGATTGCTCCTACACTAAAGGTGCCAGCCCTGAAAGCTCTTGCTGGTCCTCATCTCCCACTGGTAACCTCTCAAATGAACCACAAACACTTGGGCTCTGAACTTGTTTAGCCTACTAAAACTTCCAATGTACACAGCCTCTCCTGCTCAATCTGGCCAGAGCTCAACACCGACATTGCGAATGTCCAGCGATTGCTCCTACACTAAAGGTGCCAGCCCTGAAAGCTCTTGCTGGTCCTCATCTCCCACTGGTAACCTCCCAAACGAACCACAAACACTTGGGCTCTGAACTTGTTTAGCCTACTAAAACTTCCAACGTACACAGCCTCTCCTGCTCAATCTGCCCAAAATTCACCAACGAAATTGCGAACGTCCAGCGATTGCTCCTACACTAAAGGTGCCAGCCCTGAAAGCTCTTGCTGGTCCTCATCTCCCACTGGTAACCTCCCAAACGAACCACAAACACTTGGTCTCTGAACTTGTTTAGCCTACTAAAACTTCCAACGTACACAGCCTCTCCTGCTCAATCTGGCCAGAGCTCAACACCGACATTGCGAACGTCCAAGGATTGCTCCTACACTAAAGGTGCCAGCCCTGAAAGCTCTTGCTGGTCCTCATCTCCCACTGGTAACCTCTCAAACGAACCACAAACACTTGGGCTCTGAACTTGTTTAGCCTACTAAAACTTCCAACGTACACAGCCTCTCCTGCTCAATCTGGCCAGAGCTCAACACCGAAATTGCGAACGTCCAGGGATTGCTCCTACACTAAAGGTGCCAGCCCTGAAAGCTCTTGCTGGTCCTCATCTCCCACTGGTAACCTCTCAAACGAACCACAAACACTTGGCCTCTGAACTTGTTTAGCCTACTAAAACTTCCAACGTACACAGCCTCTCCTGCTCAATCTGGCCAGAGCTCAACACCGAAATTGCGAACGTCCAGGGATTGCTCCTACACTAAAGGTGCCAGCCCTGAAAGCTCTTGCTGGTCCTCATCTCCCACTGGTAATCTCTCAAACGAACCACAAACACTTGGCCTCTGAACTTGTTTAGCCTACTAAAACTTCCAACGTACACAGCCTCTCCTGCTCAATCTGGCCAGAGCTCAACACCGACATTGCGAACGTCCAAGGATTGCTCCTACACTAAAGGTGCCAGCCCTGAAAGCTCTTGCTGGTCCTCATCTCCCACTGGTAACCTCTCAAACGAACCACAAACACTTGGCCTCTGAACTTGTTTAGCCTACTAAAACTTCCAACGTACACAGCCTCTCCTGCTCAATCTGGCCAGAGCTCAACACCGAAATTGCGAACGTCCAGCGATTGCTCCTACACTAAAGGTGCCAGCCCTGAAAGCTCTTGCTGGTCCTCATCTCCCACTGGTAACCTCTCAAACGAACCACAAACACTTGGGCTCTGAACTTGTTTAGCCTACAAAAACTTCCAACGTACACAGCCTCTCCTGCTCAATCTGGCCAGAGCTCAACACCGAAATTGCGAACGTCCAGCCATTGCTCATACACTAAAGGTGCCAGCCCTGAAAGCTCTTGCTGGTCCTCATCTCCCACTGGTAACCTCTCAAACGAACCACAAACACTTGGGCTCTGAACTTGTTTAGCCTACTAAAACTTCCAACGTACACAGCCTCTCCTGCTCAATCTGGCCAGAGCTCAACTCCGAAATTGCGAACGTCCAGCGATTGCTCCTACACTAAAGGTGCCAGCCCTGAAAGCTCTTGCTGGTCCTCATCTCCCACCGGTAACCTCTCAAACGAACCACAAACACTTGGCCTCTGAACTTGTTTAGCCTACTAAAACTTCCAACGTACACAGCCTCTCCTGCTCAATCTGGCCAGAGCTCCACACCGAAATTGTGAACGTCCAGGGATTGCTCCTACACTAAAGGTGCCAGCCCTGAAAGCTCTTGCTGGTCCTCATCTCCCACTGGTAACCTCTCAAACGAACCACATACACTTGGGCTCTGAACTTGTTTAGCCTACTAAAACTTCCAACGTACACAGCCTCTCCTGCTCAATCTGGCCAAATTTCAACACCGAAATTGCGAACGTCCAAGGATTGCTCCTACACTAAAGGTGCCAGCCCTGAAAGCTCTTGCTGGTCCTCATCTCCCACTGGTAACCTCTCAAACGAACCACAAACACTTGGGCTCTGAACTTGTTTAGCCTACTAAAACTTCCAACGTACACAGCCTCTCCTGCTCAATCTGGCCAGAGCTCAACACCGAAATTGCGAACGTCCAGCGATTGCTCCTACACTAAAGGTGCCAGCCCTGAAAGCTCTTGCTGGTCCTCATCTCCCACTGGTAACCTCTCAAACGAACCACAAACACTTGGCCTCTGAACTTGTTTAGCCTACTAAAACTTCCAACGTACACAGCCTCTCCTGCTCAATCTGGCCAGAGCTCAACACCGACATTGCGAACGTCCAAGGATTGCTCCTACACTAAAGGTGCCAGCCCTGAAAGCTCTTGCTGGTCCTCATCTCCCACTGGTAACCTCTCAAATGAACCACAAACACTTGGGCTCTGAACTTGTTTAGCCTACTAAAACTTCCAATGTACACAGCCTCTCCTGCTCAATCTGGCCAGAGCTCAACACCGACATTGCGAATGTCCAGCGATTGCTCCTACACTAAAGGTGCCAGCCCTGAAAGCTCTTGCTGGTCCTCATCTCCCACTGGTAACCTCCCAAACGAACCACAAACACTTGGGCTCTGAACTTGTTTAGCCTACTAAAACTTCCAACGTACACAGCCTCTCCTGCTCAATCTGCCCAAAATTCACCAACGAAATTGCGAACGTCCAGCGATTGCTCCTACACTAAAGGTGCCAGCCCTGAAAGCTCTTGCTGGTCCTCATCTCCCACTGGTAACCTCCCAAACGAACCACAAACACTTGGTCTCTGAACTTGTTTAGCCTACTAAAACTTCCAACGTACACAGCCTCTCCTGCTCAATCTGGCCAGAGCTCAACACCGACATTGCGAACGTCCAGCGATTGCTCCTACACTAAAGGTGCCAGCCCTGAAAGCTCTTGCTGGTCCTCATCTCCCACTGGTAACCTCTCAAACGAACCACAAACACTTGGGCTCTGAACTTGTTTAGCCTACTAAAACTTCCAACGTACACAGCCTCTCCTGCTCAATCTGGCCAGAGCTCAACACCGAAATTGCGAACGTCCAAGGATTGCTCCTACACTAAAGGTGCCAGCCCTGAAAGCTCTTGCTGGTCCTCATCTCCCACTGGTAACCTCTCAAACGAACCACAAACACTTGGGCTCTGAACTTGTTTAGCCTACTAAAACTTCCAACGTACACAGCCTCTCCTGCTCAATCCGGCCAGAGCTCAACACTGAAATTGCGAACGTCCAAGGATTGCTCCTACGCTAAAGGTGCCAGCCCTGAAAGCTCTTGCTGGTCCTCATCTCCCACTGGTAACCTCTCAAATGAACCACAAACACTTGGGCTCTGAACTTGTTTAGCCTACTAAAACTTCCAATGTACACAGCCTCTCCTGCTCAATCTGGCCAGAGCTCAACACCGACATTGCGAACGTCCAGCGATTGCTCCTACACTAAAGGTGCCAGCCCTGAAAGCTCTTGCTGGTCCTCATCTCCCACTGGTAACCTCCCAAACGAACCACAAACACTTGGGCTCTGAACTTGTTTAGCCTACTAAAACTTCCAACGTACACAGCCTCTCCTGCTCAATCTGCCCAAAATTCACCAACGAAATTGCGAACGTCCAGCGATTGCTCCTACACTAAAGGTGCCAGCCCTGAAAGCTCTTGCTGGTCCTCATCTCCCACTGGTAACCTCCCAAACGAACCACAAACACTTGGCCTCTGAACTTGTTTAGCCTACTAAAACTTCCAACGTACACAGCCTCTCCTGCTCAATCTGGCCAGAGCTCAACACCAACATTGCGAACGTCCAGCGATTGCTCCTACACTAAAGGTGCCAGCCCTGAAAGCTCTTGCTGGTCCTCATCTCCCACTGGTAACCTCTCAAACGAACCACAAACACTTGGCCTCTGAACTTGTTTAGCCTACTAAAACTTCCAACGTACACAGCCTCTCCTGCTCAATCTGGCCAGAGCTCAACACCGAAATTGCGAACGTCCAGCGATTGCTCCTACACTAAAGGTGCCAGCCCTGAAAGCTCTTGCTGGTCCTCATCTCCCACTGGTAACCTCTCAAACGAACCACAAACACTTGGGCTCTGAACTTGTTTAGCCTAATAAAACTTCCAACGTACACAGCCTCTCCTGCTCAATCTGGCCAGAGCTCAACACCGAAATTGCGAACGTCCAGCCATTGCTCATACACTAAAGGTGCCAGCCCTGAAAGCTCTTGCTGGTCCTCATCTCCCACTGGTAACCTCTCAAACGAACCACAAACACTTGGGCTCTGAACTTGTTTAGCCTACTAAAACTTCCAACGTACACAGCCTCTCCTGCTCAATCTGGCCAGAGCTCAACACCGACATTGCGAACGTCCAAGGATTGCTCCTACACTAAAGGTGCCAGCCCTGAAAGCTCTTGCTGGTCCTCATCTCCCACTGGTAACCTCTCAAACGAACCACAAACACTTGGGCTCTGAACTTGTTTAGCCTACTAAAACTTCCAACGTACACAGCCTCTCCTGCTCAATCTGGCCAGAGCTCAACTCCGAAATTGCGAACGTCCAGCGATTGCTCCTACACTAAAGGTGCCAGCCCTGAAAGCTCTTGCTGGTCCTCATCTCCCACCGGTAACCTCTCAAACGAACCACAAACACTTGGCCTCTGAACTTGTTTAGCCTACTAAAACTTCCAACGTACACAGCCTCTCCTGCTCAATCTGGCCAGAGCTCCACACCGAAATTGTGAACGTCCAGGGATTGCTCCTACACTAAAGGTGCCAGCCCTGAAAGCTCTTGCTGGTCCTCATCTCCCACTGGTAACCTCTCAAACGAACCACAAACACTTGGGCTCTGAACTTGTTTAGCCTACTAAAACTTCCAACGTACACAGCCTCTCCTGCTCAATCTGGCCAAATTTCAACACCGAAATTGCGAACGTCCAAGGATTGCTCCTACACTAAAGGTGCCAGCCCTGAAAGCTCTTGCTGGTCCTCATCTCCCACTGGTAACCTCTCAAACGAACCACAAACACTTGGGCTCTGAACTTGTTTAGCCTACTAAAACTTCCAACGTACACAGCCTCTCCTGCTCAATCTGGCCAGAGCTCAACACCGAAATTGCGAACGTCCAGCGATTGCTCCTACACTAAAGGTGCCAGCCCTGAAAGCTCTTGCTGGTCCTCATCTCCCACTGGTAACCTCTCAAACGAACCACAAACACTTGGCCTCTGAACTTGTTTAGCCTACTAAAACTTCCAACGTACACAGCCTCTCCTGCTCAATCTGGCCAGAGCTCAACACCGACATTGCGAACGTCCAAGGATTGCTCCTACACTAAAGGTGCCAGCCCTGAAAGCTCTTGCTGGTCCTCATCTCCCACTGGTAACCTCTCAAATGAACCACAAACACTTGGGCTCTGAACTTGTTTAGCCTACTAAAACTTCCAATGTACACAGCCTCTCCTGCTCAATCTGGCCAGAGCTCAACACCGACATTGCGAATGTCCAGCGATTGCTCCTACACTAAAGGTGCCAGCCCTGAAAGCTCTTGCTGGTCCTCATCTCCCACTGGTAACCTCCCAAACGAACCACAAACACTTGGGCTCTGAACTTGTTTAGCCTACTAAAACTTCCAACGTACACAGCCTCTCCTGCTCAATCTGCCCAAAATTCACCAACGAAATTGCGAACGTCCAGCGATTGCTCCTACACTAAAGGTGCCAGCCCTGAAAGCTCTTGCTGGTCCTCATCTCCCACTGGTAACCTCTCAAACGAACCACAAACACTTGGTCTCTGAACTTGTTTAGCCTACTAAAACTTCCAACGTACACAGCCTCTCCTGCTCAATCTGGCCAGAGCTCAACACCGAAATTGCGAACGTCCAAGGATTGCTCCTACACTAAAGGTGCCAGCCCTGAAAGCTCTTGCTGGTCCTCATCTCCCACTGGTAACCTCTCAAACGAACCACAAACACTTGGGCTCTGAACTTGTTTAGCCTACTAAAACTTCCAACGTACACAGCCTCTCCTGCTCAATCTGGCCAGAGCTCAACACTGAAATTGCGAACGTCCAAGGATTGCTCCTACGCTAAAGGTGCCAGCCCTGAAAGCTCTTGCTGGTCCTCATCTCCCACTGGTAACCTCTCAAATGAACCACAAACACTTGGGCTCTGAACTTGTTTAGCCTACTAAAACTTCCAATGTACACAGCCTCTCCTGCTCAATCTGGCCAGAGCTCAACACCGACATTGCGAACGTCCAGCGATTGCTCCTACACTAAAGGTGCCAGCCCTGAAAGCTCTTGCTGGTCCTCATCTCCCACTGGTAACCTCCCAAACGAACCACAAACACTTGGGCTCTGAACTTGTTTAGCCTACTAAAACTTCCAACGTACACAGCCTCTCCTGCTCAATCTGCCCAAAATTCACCAACGAAATTGCGAACGTCCAGCGATTGCTCCTACACTAAAGGTGCCAGCCCTGAAAGCTCTTGCTGGTCCTCATCTCCCACTGGTAACCTCCCAAACGAACCACAAACACTTGGCCTCTGAACTTGTTTAGCCTACTAAAACTTCCAACGTACACAGCCTCTCCTGCTCAATCTGGCCAGAGCTCAACACCAACATTGCGAACGTCCAGCGATTGCTCCTACACTAAAGGTGCCAGCCCTGAAAGCTCTTGCTGGTCCTCATCTCCCACTGGTAACCTCTCAAACGAACCACAAACACTTGGGCTCTGAACTTGTTTAGCCTACTAAAACTTCCAACGTACACAGCCTCTCCTGCTCAATCTGGCCAGAGCTCAACACCGACACTGCGAACGTCCAGCGATTGCTCCTACACTAAAGGTGCCAGCCCTGAAAGCTCTTGCTGGTCCTCATCTCCCACTGGTAACCTCTCAAACGAACCACAAACACTTGGGCTCTGAACTTGTTTAGCCTACTAAAACTTCCAACGTACACAGCCTCTCCTGCTCAATCTGGCCAGAGCTCAACACCGAAATTGCGAACGTCCAGCGATTGCTCCTACACTAAAGGTGCCAGCCCTGAAAGCTCTTGCTGGTCCTCATCTCCCACTGGTAACCTCTCAAACGAACCACAAACACTTGGGCTCTGAACTTGTTTAGCCTACTAAAACTTCCAACGTACACAGCCTCTCCTGCTCAATCTGGCCAGAGCTCAACTCCGAAATTGCGAACGTCCAGCGATTGCTCCTACACTAAAGGTGCCAGCCCTGAAAGCTCTTGCTGGTCCTCATCTCCCACTGGTAACCTCTCAAACGAACCACAAACACTTGGCCTCTGAACTTGTTTAGCCTACTAAAACTTCCAACGTACACAGCCTCTCCTGCTCAATCTGGCCAGAGCTCAACACCGAAATTGCGAACGTCCAGCGATTGCTCCTACACTAAAGGTGCCAGCCCTGAAAGCTCTTGCTGGTCCTCATCTCCCACTGGTAACCTCTCAAACGAACCACAAACACTTGGGCTCTGAACTTGTTTAGCCTACTAAAACTTCCAACGTACACAGCCTCTCCTGCTCAATCTGGCCAGAGCTCAACACCGAAATTGCGAACGTCCAAGGATTGCTCCTACACTAAAGGTGCCAGCCCTGAAAGCTCTTGCTGGTCCTCATCTCCCACTGGTAACCTCTCAAACGAACCACAAACACTTGGGCTCTGAACTTGTTTAGCCTACTAAAACTTCCAATGTACACAGCCTCTCCTGCTCAATCTGGCCAGAGCTCAACACCGACATTGCGAACGTCCAAGGATTGCTCCTACACTAAAGGTGCCAGCCCTGAAAGCTCTTGCTGGTCCTCATCTACCACTGGTAACCTCCCAAACGAACCACAAACACTTGGCCTCTGAACTTGTTTAGCCTACTAAAACTTCCAACGTACACAGCCTCTCCTGCTCAATCTGCCCAAAATTCACCAACGAAATTGCGAACGTCCAGCGATTGCTCCTACACTAAAGGTGCCAGCCCTGAAAGCTCTTGCTGGTCCTCATCTCCCACTGGTAACCTCCCAAACGAACCACAAACACTTGGGTTCTGAACTTGTTTAGCCTACTAAAACTTCCAACGTACACAGCCTCTCCTGCTCAATCTGGCCAGAGCTCAACACCAACATTGCGAACGTCCAGCGATTGCTCCTACACTAAAGGTGCCAGCCCTGAAAGCTCTTGCTGGTCCTCATCTCCCACTGGTAACCTCTCAAACGAACCACAAACACTTGGGCTCTGAACTTGTTTAGCCTACTAAAACTTCCAACGTACACAGCCTCTCCTGCTCAATCTGGCCAGAGCTCAACACCGACACTGCGAACGTCCAGCGATTGCTCCTACACTAAAGGTGCCAGCCCTGAAAGCTCTTGCTGGTCCTCATCTCCCACTGGTAACCTCTCAAACGAACCACAAACACTTGGGCTCTGAACTTGTTTAGCCTACTAAAACTTCCAACGTACACAGCCTCTCCTGCTCAATCTGGCCAGAGCTCAACTCCGAAATTGCGAACGTCCAGGGATTGCTCCTACACTAAAGGTGCCAGCCCTGAAAGCTCTTGCTGGTCCTCATCTCCCACTGGTAACCTCTCAAACGAACCACAAACACTTGGGCTCTGAACTTGTTTAGCCTACTAAAACTTCCAACGTACACAGCCTCTCCTGCTCAATCTGGCCAGAGCTCAACTCCGAAATTGCGAACGTCCAGCGATTGCTCCTACACTAAAGGTGCCAGCCCTGAAAGCTCTTGCTGGTCCTCATCTCCCACTGGTAACCTCTCAAACGAACCACAAACACTTGGCCTCTGAACTTGTTTAGCCTACTAAAACTTCCAACGTACACAGCCTCTCCTGCTCAATCTGGCCAGAGCTCAACACCGAAATTGCGAACGTCCAGCGATTGCTCCTACACTAAAGGTGCCAGCCCTGAAAGCTCTTGCTGGTCCTCATCTCCCACTGGTAACCTCTCAAACGAACCACAAACACTTGGGCTCTGAACTTGTTTAGCCTACTAAAACTTCCAACGTACACAGCCTCTCCTGCTCAATCTGGCCAGAGCTCAACACCGAAATTGCGAACGTCCAAGGATTGCTCCTACACTAAAGGTGCCAGCCCTGAAAGCTCTTGCTGGTCCTCATCTCCCACTGGTAACCTCTCAAACGAACCACAAACACTTGGGCTCTGAACTTGTTTAGCCTACTAAAACTTCCAATGTACACAGCCTCTCCTGCTCAATCTGGCCAGAGCTCAACACCGACATTGCGAACGTCCAGCGATTGCTCCTACACTAAAGGTGCCAGCCCTGAAAGCTCTTGCTGGTCCTCATCTACCACTGGTAACCTCCCAAACGAACCACAAACACTTGGCCTCTGAACTTGTTTAGCCTACTAAAACTTCCAACGTACACAGCCTCTCCTGCTCAATCTGCCCAAAATTCACCAACGAAATTGCGAACGTCCAGCGATTGCTCCTACACTAAAGGTGCCAGCCCTGAAAGCTCTTGCTGGTCCTCATCTCCCACTGGTAACCTCCCAAACGAACCACAAACACTTGGGTTCTGAACTTGTTTAGCCTACTAAAACTTCCAACGTACACAGCCTCTCCTGCTCAATCTGGCCAGAGCTCAACACCGACATTGCGAACGTCCAGCGATTGCTCCTACACTAAAGGTGCCAGCCCTGAAAGCTCTTGCTGGTCCTCATCTCCCACTGGTAACCTCCCAAACGAACCACAAACACTTGGGCTCTGAACTTGTTTAGCCTACTAAAACTTCCAACGTACACAGCCTCTCCTGCTCAATCTGGCCAGAGCTCAACACCGAAATTGCGAACGTCCAGCGATTGCTCCTACACTAAAGGTGCCAGCCCTGAAAGCTCTTGCTGGTCCTCATCTCCCACTGGTAACCTCTCAAACGAACCACAAACACTTGGGCTCTGAACTTGTTTAGCCTACTAAAACTTCCAACGTACACAGCCTCTCCTGCTCAATCTGGCCAGAGCTCAACTCCGAAATTGCGAACGTCCAGCGATTGCTCCTACACTAAAGGTGCCAGCCCTGAAAGCTCTTGCTGGTCCTCATCTCCCACTGGTAACCTCTCAAACGAACCACAAACACTTGGTCTCTGAACTTGTTTAGCCTACTAAAACTTCCAACGTACACAGCCTCTCCTGCTCAATCTGGCCAGAGCTCAACACCGAAATTGCGAACGTCCAGGGATTGCTCCTACACTAAAGGTGCCAGCCCTGAAAGCTCTTGCTGGTCCTCATCTCCCACTGGTAACCTCCCAAACGAACCACAAACACTTGGGCTCTGAACTTGTTTAGCCTACTAAAACTTCCAACGTACACAGCCTCTCCTGCTCAATCTGGCCAGAGCTCAACACCGAAATTGCGAACGTCCAGCGATTGCTCCTACACTAAAGGTGCCAGCCCTGAAAGCTCTTGCTGGTCCTCATCTCCCACTGGTAACCTCTCAAACGAACCACAAACACTTGGGCTCTGAACTTGTTTAGCCTACAAAAACTTCCAACGTACACAGCCTCTCCTGCTCAATCTGGCCAGAGCTCAACACCGAAATTGCGAACGTCCAGCCATTGCTCATACACTAAAGGTGCCAGCCCTGAAAGCTCTTGCTGGTCCTCATCTCCCACTGGTAACCTCTCAAACGAACCACAAACACTTGGGCTCTGAACTTGTTTAGCCTACTAAAACTTCCAACGTACACAGCCTCTCCTGCTCAATCTGGCCAGAGCTCAACACCGACATTGCGAACGTCCAAGGATTGCTCCTACACTAAAGGTGCCAGCCCTGAAAGCTCTTGCTGGTCCTCATCTCCCACTGGTAACCTCTCAAACGAACCACAAACACTTGGGCTCTGAACTTGTTTAGCCTACTAAAACTTCCAACGTACACAGCCTCTCCTGCTCAATCTGGCCAGAGCTCAACTCCGAAATTGCGAACGTCCAGCGATTGCTCCTACACTAAAGGTGCCAGCCCTGAAAGCTCTTGCTGGTCCTCATCTCCCACCGGTAACCTCTCAAACGAACCACAAACACTTGGCCTCTGAACTTGTTTAGCCTACTAAAACTTCCAACGTACACAGCCTCTCCTGCTCAATCTGGCCAGAGCTCCACACCGAAATTGTGAACGTCCAGGGATTGCTCCTACACTAAAGGTGCCAGCCCTGAAAGCTCTTGCTGGTCCTCATCTCCCACTGGTAACCTCTCAAACGAACCACAAACACTTGGGCTCTGAACTTGTTTAGCCTACTAAAACTTCCAACGTACACAGCCTCTCCTGCTCAATCTGGCCAAATTTCAACACCGAAATTGCGAACGTCCAAGGATTGCTCCTACACTAAAGGTGCCAGCCCTGAAAGCTCTTGCTGGTCCTCATCTCCCACTGGTAACCTCTCAAACGAACCACAAACACTTGGGCTCTGAACTTGTTTAGCCTACTAAAACTTCCAACGTACACAGCCTCTCCTGCTCAATCTGGCCAGAGCTCAACACCGAAATTGCGAACGTCCAGCGATTGCTCCTACACTAAAGGTGCCAGCCCTGAAAGCTCTTGCTGGTCCTCATCTCCCACTGGTAACCTCTCAAACGAACCACAAACACTTGGCCTCTGAACTTGTTTAGCCTACTAAAACTTCCAACGTACACA
The DNA here is from genome assembly GCF_030936135.1 of Gavia stellata. Taxonomy (NCBI): domain Eukaryota; kingdom Metazoa; phylum Chordata; class Aves; order Gaviiformes; family Gaviidae; genus Gavia; species Gavia stellata. Next base: position 28,266 of record NW_026776656.1, on the reverse strand, counting down.
GCCTCTCCTGCTCAATCTGGCCAGAGCTCAACACCGACATTGCGAACGTCCAAGGATTGCTCCTACACTAAAGGTGCCAGCCCTGAAAGCTCTTGCTGGTCCTCATCTCCCACTGGTAACCTCTCAAACGAACCACAAACACTTGGGCTCTGAACTTGTTTAGCCTACTAAAACTTCCAATGTACACAGCCTCTCCTGCTCAATCTGGCCAGAGCTCAACACCGACATTGCGAATGTCCAGCGATTGCTCCTACACTAAAGGTGCCAGCCCTGAAAGCTCTTGCTGGTCCTCATCTCCCACTGGTAACCTCCCAAACGAACCACAAACACTTGGGCTCTGAACTTGTTTAGCCTACTAAAACTTCCAACGTACACAGCCTCTCCTGCTCAATCTGCCCAAAATTCACCAACGAAATTGCGAACGTCCAGCGATTGCTCCTACACTAAAGGTGCCAGCCCTGAAAGCTCTTGCTGGTCCTCATCTCCCACTGGTAACCTCCCAAACGAACCACAAACACTTGGCCTCTGAACTTGTTTAGCCTACTAAAACTTCCAACGTACACAGCCTCTCCTGCTCTATCTGCCCAAAATTCACCAACGAAATTGCGAACGTCCAGCGATTGCTCCTACACTAAAGGTGCCAGCCCTGAAAGCTCTTGCTGGTCCTCATCTCCCACTGGTAACCTCCCAAACGAACCACAAACACTTGGGTTCTGAACTTGTTTAGCCTACTAAAACTTCCAACGTACACAGCCTCTCCTGCTCAATCTGGCCAGAGCTCAACACCAACATTGCGAACGTCCAGCGATTGCTCCTACACTAAAGGTGCCAGCCCTGAAAGCTCTTGCTGGTCCTCATCTCCCACTGGTAACCTCTCAAACGAACCACAAACACTTGGGCTCTGAACTTGTTTAGCCTACTAAAACTTCCAACGTACACAGCCTCTCCTGCTCAATCTGGCCAGAGCTCAACACCGACACTGCGAACGTCCAGCGATTGCTCCTACACTAAAGGTGCCAGCCCTGAAAGCTCTTGCTGGTCCTCATCTCCCACTGGTAACCTCTCAAACGAACCACAAACACTTGGGCTCTGAACTTGTTTAGCCTACTAAAACTTCCAACGTACACAGCCTCTCCTGCTCAATCTGGCCAGAGCTCAACTCCGAAATTGCGAACGTCCAGGGATTGCTCCTACACTAAAGGTGCCAGCCCTGAAAGCTCTTGCTGGTCCTCATCTCCCACTGGTAACCTCTCAAACGAACCACAAACACTTGGGCTCTGAACTTGTTTAGCCTACTAAAACTTCCAACGTACACAGCCTCTCCTGCTCAATCTGGCCAGAGCTCAACTCCGAAATTGCGAACGTCCAGCGATTGCTCCTACACTAAAGGTGCCAGCCCTGAAAGCTCTTGCTGGTCCTCATCTCCCACTGGTAACCTCTCAAACGAACCACAAACACTTGGCCTCTGAACTTGTTTAGCCTACTAAAACTTCCAACGTACACAGCCTCTCCTGCTCAATCTGGCCAGAGCTCAACACCGAAATTGCGAACGTCCAGCGATTGCTCCTACACTAAAGGTGCCAGCCCTGAAAGCTCTTGCTGGTCCTCATCTCCCACTGGTAACCTCTCAAACGAACCACAAACACTTGGGCTCTGAACTTGTTTAGCCTACTAAAACTTCCAACGTACACAGCCTCTCCTGCTCAATCTGGCCAGAGCTCAACACCGAAATTGCGAACGTCCAAGGATTGCTCCTACACTAAAGGTGCCAGCCCTGAAAGCTCTTGCTGGTCCTCATCTCCCACTGGTAACCTCTCAAACGAACCACAAACACTTGGGCTCTGAACTTGTTTAGCCTACTAAAACTTCCAATGTACACAGCCTCTCCTGCTCAATCTGGCCAGAGCTCAACACCGACATTGCGAACGTCCAGCGATTGCTCCTACACTAAAGGTGCCAGCCCTGAAAGCTCTTGCTGGTCCTCATCTACCACTGGTAACCTCCCAAACGAACCACAAACACTTGGCCTCTGAACTTGTTTAGCCTACTAAAACTTCCAACGTACACAGCCTCTCCTGCTCAATCTGCCCAAAATTCACCAACGAAATTGCGAACGTCCAGCGATTGCTCCTACACTAAAGGTGCCAGCCCTGAAAGCTCTTGCTGGTCCTCATCTCCCACTGGTAACCTCCCAAACGAACCACAAACACTTGGGTTCTGAACTTGTTTAGCCTACTAAAACTTCCAACGTACACAGCCTCTCCTGCTCAATCTGGCCAGAGCTCAACACCGACATTGCGAACGTCCAGCGATTGCTCCTACACTAAAGGTGCCAGCCCTGAAAGCTCTTGCTGGTCCTCATCTCCCACTGGTAACCTCCCAAACGAACCACAAACACTTGGGCTCTGAACTTGTTTAGCCTACTAAAACTTCCAACGTACACAGCCTCTCCTGCTCAATCTGGCCAGAGCTCAACACCGAAATTGCGAACGTCCAGCGATTGCTCCTACACTAAAGGTGCCAGCCCTGAAAGCTCTTGCTGGTCCTCATCTCCCACTGGTAACCTCTCAAACGAACCACAAACACTTGGGCTCTGAACTTGTTTAGCCTACTAAAACTTCCAACGTACACAGCCTCTCCTGCTCAATCTGGCCAGAGCTCAACTCCGAAATTGCGAACGTCCAGCGATTGCTCCTACACTAAAGGTGCCAGCCCTGAAAGCTCTTGCTGGTCCTCATCTCCCACTGGTAACCTCTCAAACGAACCACAAACACTTGGTCTCTGAACTTGTTTAGCCTACTAAAACTTCCAACGTACACAGCCTCTCCTGCTCAATCTGGCCAGAGCTCAACACCGAAATTGCGAACGTCCAGGGATTGCTCCTACACTAAAGGTGCCAGCCCTGAAAGCTCTTGCTGGTCCTCATCTCCCACTGGTAACCTCCCAAACGAACCACAAACACTTGGGCTCTGAACTTGTTTAGCCTACTAAAACTTCCAACGTACACAGCCTCTCCTGCTCAATCTGGCCAGAGCTCAACACCGAAATTGCGAACGTCCAGCGATTGCTCCTACACTAAAGGTGCCAGCCCTGAAAGCTCTTGCTGGTCCTCATCTCCCACTGGTAACCTCTCAAACGAACCACAAACACTTGGGCTCTGAACTTGTTTAGCCTACAAAAACTTCCAACGTACACAGCCTCTCCTGCTCAATCTGGCCAGAGCTCAACACCGAAATTGCGAACGTCCAGCCATTGCTCATACACTAAAGGTGCCAGCCCTGAAAGCTCTTGCTGGTCCTCATCTCCCACTGGTAACCTCTCAAACGAACCACAAACACTTGGGCTCTGAACTTGTTTAGCCTACTAAAACTTCCAACGTACACAGCCTCTCCTGCTCAATCTGGCCAGAGCTCAACACCGACATTGCGAACGTCCAAGGATTGCTCCTACACTAAAGGTGCCAGCCCTGAAAGCTCTTGCTGGTCCTCATCTCCCACTGGTAACCTCTCAAACGAACCACAAACACTTGGGCTCTGAACTTGTTTAGCCTACTAAAACTTCCAACGTACACAGCCTCTCCTGCTCAATCTGGCCAGAGCTCAACTCCGAAATTGCGAACGTCCAGCGATTGCTCCTACACTAAAGGTGCCAGCCCTGAAAGCTCTTGCTGGTCCTCATCTCCCACCGGTAACCTCTCAAACGAACCACAAACACTTGGCCTCTGAACTTGTTTAGCCTACTAAAACTTCCAACGTACACAGCCTCTCCTGCTCAATCTGGCCAGAGCTCCACACCGAAATTGTGAACGTCCAGGGATTGCTCCTACACTAAAGGTGCCAGCCCTGAAAGCTCTTGCTGGTCCTCATCTCCCACTGGTAACCTCTCAAACGAACCACAAACACTTGGGCTCTGAACTTGTTTAGCCTACTAAAACTTCCAACGTACACAGCCTCTCCTGCTCAATCTGGCCAAATTTCAACACCGAAATTGCGAACGTCCAAGGATTGCTCCTACACTAAAGGTGCCAGCCCTGAAAGCTCTTGCTGGTCCTCATCTCCCACTGGTAACCTCTCAAACGAACCACAAACACTTGGGCTCTGAACTTGTTTAGCCTACTAAAACTTCCAACGTACACAGCCTCTCCTGCTCAATCTGGCCAGAGCTCAACACCGAAATTGCGAACGTCCAGCGATTGCTCCTACACTAAAGGTGCCAGCCCTGAAAGCTCTTGCTGGTCCTCATCTCCCACTGGTAACCTCTCAAACGAACCACAAACACTTGGCCTCTGAACTTGTTTAGCCTACTAAAACTTCCAACGTACACAGCCTCTCCTGCTCAATCTGGCCAGAGCTCAACACCGACATTGCGAACGTCCAAGGATTGCTCCTACACTAAAGGTGCCAGCCCTGAAAGCTCTTGCTGGTCCTCATCTCCCACTGGTAACCTCTCAAATGAACCACAAACACTTGGGCTCTGAACTTGTTTAGCCTACTAAAACTTCCAATGTACACAGCCTCTCCTGCTCAATCTGGCCAGAGCTCAACACCGACATTGCGAATGTCCAGCGATTGCTCCTACACTAAAGGTGCCAGCCCTGAAAGCTCTTGCTGGTCCTCATCTCCCACTGGTAACCTCCCAAACGAACCACAAACACTTGGGCTCTGAACTTGTTTAGCCTACTAAAACTTCCAACGTACACAGCCTCTCCTGCTCAATCTGCCCAAAATTCACCAACGAAATTGCGAACGTCCAGCGATTGCTCCTACACTAAAGGTGCCAGCCCTGAAAGCTCTTGCTGGTCCTCATCTCCCACTGGTAACCTCCCAAACGAACCACAAACACTTGGTCTCTGAACTTGTTTAGCCTACTAAAACTTCCAACGTACACAGCCTCTCCTGCTCAATCTGGCCAGAGCTCAACACCGACATTGCGAACGTCCAGCGATTGCTCCTACACTAAAGGTGCCAGCCCTGAAAGCTCTTGCTGGTCCTCATCTCCCACTGGTAACCTCTCAAACGAACCACAAACACTTGGGCTCTGAACTTGTTTAGCCTACTAAAACTTCCAACGTACACAGCCTCTCCTGCTCAATCTGGCCAGAGCTCAACACCGAAATTGCGAACGTCCAAGGATTGCTCCTACACTAAAGGTGCCAGCCCTGAAAGCTCTTGCTGGTCCTCATCTCCCACTGGTAACCTCTCAAACGAACCACAAACACTTGGGCTCTGAACTTGTTTAGCCTACTAAAACTTCCAACGTACACAGCCTCTCCTGCTCAATCTGGCCAGAGCTCAACACTGAAATTGCGAACGTCCAAGGATTGCTCCTACGCTAAAGGTGCCAGCCCTGAAAGCTCTTGCTGGTCCTCATCTCCCACTGGTAACCTCTCAAATGAACCACAAACACTTGGGCTCTGAACTTGTTTAGCCTACTAAAACTTCCAATGTACACAGCCTCTCCTGCTCAATCTGGCCAGAGCTCAACACCGACATTGCGAACGTCCAGCGATTGCTCCTACACTAAAGGTGCCAGCCCTGAAAGCTCTTGCTGGTCCTCATCTCCCACTGGTAACCTCCCAAACGAACCACAAACACTTGGGCTCTGAACTTGTTTAGCCTACTAAAACTTCCAACGTACACAGCCTCTCCTGCTCAATCTGCCCAAAATTCACCAACGAAATTGCGAACGTCCAGCGATTGCTCCTACACTAAAGGTGCCAGCCCTGAAAGCTCTTGCTGGTCCTCATCTCCCACTGGTAACCTCCCAAACGAACCACAAACACTTGGCCTCTGAACTTGTTTAGCCTACTAAAACTTCCAACGTACACAGCCTCTCCTGCTCAATCTGGCCAGAGCTCAACACCAACATTGCGAACGTCCAGCGATTGCTCCTACACTAAAGGTGCCAGCCCTGAAAGCTCTTGCTGGTCCTCATCTCCTACTGGTAACCTCTCAAACGAACCACAAACACTTGGGCTCTGAACTTGTTTAGCCTACTAAAACTTCCAACGTACACAGCCTCTCCTGCTCAATCTGGCCAGAGCTCAACACCGACACTGCGAACGTCCAGCGATTGCTCCTACACTAAAGGTGCCAGCCCTGAAAGCTCTTGCTGGTCCTCATCTCCCACTGGTAACCTCTCAAACGAACCACAAACACTTGGGCTCTGAACTTGTTTAGCCTACTAAAACTTCCAACGTACACAGCCTCTCCTGCTCAATCTGGCCAGAGCTCAACTACGAAATTGCGAACGTCCAGCGATTGCTCCTACACTAAAGGTGCCAGCCCTGAAAGCTCTTGCTGGTCCTCATCTCCCACTGGTAACCTCTCAAACGAACCACAAACACTTGGGCTCTGAACTTGTTTAGCCTACTAAAACTTCCAACGTACACAGCCTCTCCTGCTCAATCTGGCCAGAGCTCAACTCCGAAATTGCGAACGTCCAGCGATTGCTCCTACACTAAAGGTGCCAGCCCTGAAAGCTCTTGCTGGTCCTCATCTCCCACTGGTAACCTCTCAAACGAACCACAAACACTTGGCCTCTGAACTTGTTTAGCCTACTAAAACTTCCAACGTACACAGCCTCTCCTGCTCAATCTGGCCAGAGCTCAACACCGAAATTGCGAACGTCCAGCGATTGCTCCTACACTAAAGGTGCCAGCCCTGAAAGCTCTTGCTGGTCCTCATCTCCCACTGGTAACCTCTCAAACGAACCACAAACACTTGGGCTCTGAACTTGTTTAGCCTACTAAAACTTCCAACGTACACAGCCTCTCCTGCTCAATCTGGCCAGAGCTCAACACCGAAATTGCGAACGTCCAAGGATTGCTCCTACACTAAAGGTGCCAGCCCTGAAAGCTCTTGCTGGTCCTCATCTCCCACTGGTAACCTCTCAAACGAACCACAAACACTTGGGCTCTGAACTTGTTTAGCCTACTAAAACTTCCAATGTACACAGCCTCTCCTGCTCAATCTGGCCAGAGCTCAACACCGACATTGCGAACGTCCAGCGATTGCTCCTACACTAAAGGTGCCAGCCCTGAAAGCTCTTGCTGGTCCTCATCTACCACTGGTAACCTCCCAAACGAACCACAAACACTTGGCCTCTGAACTTGTTTAGCCTACTAAAACTTCCAACGTACACAGCCTCTCCTGCTCAATCTGCCCAAAATTCACCAACGAAATTGCGAACGTCCAGCGATTGCTCCTACACTAAAGGTGCCAGCCCTGAAAGCTCTTGCTGGTCCTCATCTCCCACTGGTAACCTCCCAAACGAACCACAAACACTTGGGTTCTGAACTTGTTTAGCCTACTAAAACTTCCAACGTACACAGCCTCTCCTGCTCAATCTGGCCAGAGCTCAACACCAACATTGCGAACGTCAGCGATTGCTCCTACACTAAAGGTGCCAGCCCTGAAAGCTCTTGCTGGTCCTCATCTCCCACTGGTAACCTCTCAAACGAACCACAAACACTTGGGCTCTGAACTTGTTTAGCCTACTAAAACTTCCAACGTACACAGCCTCTCCTGCTCAATCTGGCCAGAGCTCAACACCGACACTGCGAACGTCCAGCGATTGCTCCTACACTAAAGGTGCCAGCCCTGAAAGCTCTTGCTGGTCCTCATCTCCCACTGGTAACCTCTCAAACGAACCACAAACACTTGGGCTCTGAACTTGTTTAGCCTACTAAAACTTCCAACGTACACAGCCTCTCCTGCTCAATCTGGCCAGAGCTCAACTCCGAAATTGCGAACGTCCAGGGATTGCTCCTACACTAAAGGTGCCAGCCCTGAAAGCTCTTGCTGGTCCTCATCTCCCACTGGTAACCTCTCAAACGAACCACAAACACTTGGGCTCTGAACTTGTTTAGCCTACTAAAACTTCCAACGTACACAGCCTCTCCTGCTCAATCTGGCCAGAGCTCAACTCCGAAATTGCGAACGTCCAGCGATTGCTCCTACACTAAAGGTGCCAGCCCTGAAAGCTCTTGCTGGTCCTCATCTCCCACTGGTAACCTCTCAAACGAACCACAAACACTTGGCCTCTGAACTTGTTTAGCCTACTAAAACTTCCAACGTACACAGCCTCTCCTGCTCAATCTGGCCAGAGCTCAACACCGAAATTGCGAACGTCCAGCGATTGCTCCTACACTAAAGGTGCCAGCCCTGAAAGCTCTTGCTGGTCCTCATCTCCCACTGGTAACCTCTCAAACGAACCACAAACACTTGGGCTCTGAACTTGTTTAGCCTACTAAAACTTCCAACGTACACAGCCTCTCCTGCTCAATCTGGCCAGAGCTCAACACCGAAATTGCGAACGTCCAAGGATTGCTCCCTACACTAAAGGTGCCAGCCCTGAAAGCTCTTGCTGGTCCTCATCTCCCACTGGTAACCTCTCAAACGAACCACAAACACTTGGGCTCTGAACTTGTTTAGCCTACTAAAACTTCCAATGTACACAGCCTCTCCTGCTCAATCTGGCCAGAGCTCAACACCGACATTGCGAACGTCCAGCGATTGCTCCTACACTAAAGGTGCCAGCCCTGAAAGCTCTTGCTGGTCCTCATCTACCACTGGTAACCTCCCAAACGAACCACAAACACTTGGCCTCTGAACTTGTTTAGCCTACTAAAACTTCCAACGTACACAGCCTCTCCTGCTCAATCTGCCCAAAATTCACCAACGAAATTGCGAACGTCCAGCGATTGCTCCTACACTAAAGGTGCCAGCCCTGAAAGCTCTTGCTGGTCCTCATCTCCCACTGGTAACCTCCCAAACGAACCACAAACACTTGGGTTCTGAACTTGTTTAGCCTACTAAAACTTCCAACGTACACAGCCTCTCCTGCTCAATCTGGCCAGAGCTCAACACCGACATTGCGAACGTCCAGCGATTGCTCCTACACTAAAGGTGCCAGCCCTGAAAGCTCTTGCTGGTCCTCATCTCCCACTGGTAACCTCCCAAACGAACCACAAACACTTGGGCTCTGAACTTGTTTAGCCTACTAAAACTTCCAACGTACACAGCCTCTCCTGCTCAATCTGGCCAGAGCTCAACACCGAAATTGCGAACGTCCAGCGATTGGTCCTACACTAAAGGTGCCAGCCCTGAAAGCTCTTGCTGGTCCTCATCTCCCACTGGTAACCTCTCAAACGAACCACAAACACTTGGGCTCTGAACTTGTTTAGCCTACTAAAACTTCAACGTACACAGCCTCTCCTGCTCAATCTGGCCAGAGCTCAACACCGAAATTGCGAACGTCCAGGGATTGCTCCTACACTAAAGGTGCCAGCCCTGAAAGCTCTTGCTGGTCCTCATCTCCCACTGGTAACCTCTCAAACGAACCACAAACACTTGGCCTCTGAACTTGTTTAGCCTACTAAAACTTCCAACGTACACAGCCTCTCCTGCTCAATCTGGCCAGAGCTCAACTCCGAAATTGCGAACGTCCAAGGATTGCTCCTACACTAAAGGTGCCAGCCCTGAAAGCTCTTGCTGGTCCTCATCTCCCACTGGTAACCTCTCAAACGAACCACAAACACTTGGCCTCTGAACTTGTTTAGCCTACTAAAACTTCCAACGTACACAGCCTCTCCTGCTCAATCTGGCCAGAGCTCAACACCGAAATTGTGAACGTCCAGGGATTGCTCCTACACTAAAGGTGCCAGCCCTGAAAGCTCTTGCTGGTCCTCATCTCCCACTGGTAACCTCTCAAACGAACCACAAACACTTGGGCTCTGAACTTGTTTAGCCTACTAAAACTTCCAACGTACACAGCCTCTCCTGCTCAATCTGGCCAGAGCTCAACACCGACATTGCGAACGTCCAGGGATTGCTCCTACACTAAAGGTGCCAGCCCTGAAAGCTCTTGCTGGTCCTCATCTCCCACTGGTAACCTCTCAAATGAACCACAAACACTTGGGCTCTGAACTTGTTTAGCCTACTAAAACTTCCAATGTACACAGCCTCTCCTGCTCAATCTGGCCAGAGCTCAACACCGACATTGCGAACATCCAGCGATTGCTCCTACACTAAAGGTGCCAGCCCTGAAAGCTCTTGCTGGTCCTCATCTCCCACTGGTAACCTCCCAAACGAACCACAAACACTTGGGCTCTGAACTTGTTTAGCCTACTAAAACTTCCAACGTACACAGCCTCTCCTGCTCAATCTGCCTAAAATTCACCAACGAAATTGCGAACGTCCAGCGATTGCTCCTACACTAAAGGTGCCAGCCCTGAAAGCTCTTGCTGGTCCTCATCTCCCACTGGTAACCTCCCAAACGAACCACAAACACTTGGGCTCTGAACTTGTTTAGCCTACTAAAACTTCCAACGTACACAGCCTCTCCTGCTCAATCTGGCCAGAGCTCAACACCGACATTGCGAACGTCCAGCGATTGCTCCTACACTAAAGGTGCCAGCCCTGAAAGCTCTTGCTGGTCCTCATCTCCCACTGGTAACCTCTCAAACGAACCACAAACACTTGGCCTCTGAACTTGTTTAGCCTACTAAAACTTCCAACGTACACAGCCTCTCCTGCTCAATCTGGCCAGAGCTCAACACCGAAATTGTGAACGTCCAGGGATTGCTCCTACACTAAAGGTGCCAGCCCTGAAAGCTCTTGCTGGTCCTCATCTCCCACTGGTAACCTCTCAAACGAACCACAAACACTTGGCCTCTGAACTTGTTTAGCCTACTAAAACTTCCAACGTACACAGCCTCTCCTGCTCAATCTGGCCAGAGCTCAACACCGACATTGCGAACGTCCAGGGATTGCTCCTACACTAAAGGTGCCAGCCCTGAAAGCTCTTGCTGGTCCTCATCTCCCACTGGTAACCTCCCAAACGAACCACAAACACTTGGGCTCTGAACTTGTTTAGCCTACTAAAACTTCCAACGTACACAGCCTCTCCTGCTCAATCTGCCCAAAATTCACCAACGAAATTGCGAACGTCCAGCGATTGCTCCTACACTAAAGGTGCCAGCCCTGAAAGCTCTTGCTGGTCCTCATCTCCCACTGGTAACCTCCCAAACGAACCACAAACACTTGGGCTCTGAACTTGTTTAGCCTACTAAAACTTCCAACGTACACAGCCTCTCCTGCTCAATCTGGCCAGAGCTCAACACCGACATTGCGAACATCCAGCGATTGCTCCTACACTAAAGGTGCCAGCCCTGAAAGCTCTTGCTGGTCCTCATCTCCCACTGGTAACCTCTCAAACGAACCACAAACACTTGGGCTCTGAACTTGTTTAGCCTACTAAAACTTCCAACGTACACAGCCTCTCCTGCTCAATCTGGCCAGAGCTCAACACCGAAATTGCGAACGTCCAAGGATTGCTCCTACACTAAAGGTGCCAGCCCTGAAAGCTCTTGCTGCTCCTCATCTCCCACTGGTAACCTCTCAAATGAACCACAAACACTTGGGCTCTGAACTTGTTTAGCCTACTAAAACTTCCAATGTACACAGCCTCTCCTGCTCAATCTGGCCACAGCTCAACACCGACATTGCGAACGTCCAGTGATTGCTCCTACACTAAAGGTGCCAGCCCTGAAAGCTCTTGCTGGTCCTCATCTCCCACTGGTAACCTCCCAAACGAACCACAAACACTTGGGCTCTGAACTTGTTTAGCCTACTAAAACTTCCAACGTACACAGCCTCTCCTGCTCAATCTGCCCAAAATTCACCAACGAAATTGCGAACGTCCAGCGATTGCTCCTACACTAAAGGTGCCAGCCCTGAAAGCTCTTGCTGGTCCTCATCTCCCACTGGTAACCTCTCAAACGAACCACAAACACTTGGGCTCTGAACTTGTTTAGCCTACTAAAACTTCCAACGTACACAGCCTCTCCTGCTCAATCTGGCCAGAGCTCAACACCGACATTGCGAACGTCCAGCGATTGCTCCTACACTAAAGGTGCCAGCCCTGAAAGCTCTTGCTGGTCCTCATCTCCCACTGGTAACCTCTCAAACGACCACAAACACTTGGGCTCTGAACTTGTTTAGCCTACTAAAACTTCCAACGTACACAGCCTCTCCTGCTCAAACTGGCCAGAGCTCAACACCGACATTGCGAACGTCCAGCGATTGCCCCTACACTAAAGGTGCCAGCCCTGAAAGCTCTTGCTGGTCCTCATCTCCCACTGGTAACCTCTCAAACGAACCACAAACACTTGGGCTCTGAACTTGTTTAGCCTACTAAAACTTCCAACGTACACAGCCTCTCCTGCTCAATCTGGCCAGAGCTCAACACCGACATTGCGAACGTCCAAGGATTGCTCCTACACTAAAGGTGCCAGCCCTGAAAGCTCTTGCTGGTCCTCATCTCCCACTGGTAACCTCTCAAACGAACCACAAACACTTGGGCTCTGAACTTGTTTAGCCTACTAAAACTTCCAACGTACACAGCCTCTCCTGCTCAATCTGGCCAGAGCTCAACTCCGAAATTGCGAACGTCCAGGATTGCTCCTACACTAAAGGTGCCAGCCCTGAAAGCTCTTGCTGGTCCTCATCTCCCACTGGTAACCTCTCAAACGAACCACAAACACTTGGCCTCTGAACTTGTTTAGCCTACTAAAACTTCCAACGTACACAGCCTCTCCTGCTCAATCTGGCCAGAGCTCAACACCGAAATTGTGAACGTCCAGGGATTGCTCCTACACTAAAGGTGCCAGCCCTGAAAGCTCTTGCTGGTCCTCATCTCCCACTGGTAACCTCCCAAACGAACCACAAACACTTGGGCTCTGAACTTGTTTAGCCTACTAAAACTTCCAACGTACACAGCCTCTCCTGCTCAATCTGCCCAAAATTCACCAACGAAATTGCGAACGTCCAGCGATTGCTCCTACACTAAAGGTGCCAGCCCTGAAAGCTCTTGCTGGTCCTCATCTCCCACTGGTAACCTCTCAAACGAACCACAAACACTTGGGCTCTGAACTTGTTTAGCCTACTAAAACTTCCAACGTACACAGCCTCTCCTGCTCAATCTGGCCAGAGCTCAACACCGACATTGCGAACGTCCAGCGATTGCTCCTACACTAAAGGTGCCAGCCCTGAAAGCTCTTGCTGGTCCTCATCTCCCACTGGTAACCTCTCAAACGAACCACAAACACTTGGGCTCTGAACTTGTTTAGCCTACTAAAACTTCCAACGTACACAGCCTCTCCTGCTCAAACTGGCCAGAGCTCAACACCGACATTGCGAACGTCCAGCGATTGCCCCTACACTAAAGGTGCCAGCCCTGAAAGCTCTTGCTGGTCCTCATCTCCCACTGGTAACCTCTCAAACGAACCACAAACACTTGGGCTCTGAACTTGTTTAGCCTACTAAAACTTCCAACGTACACAGCCTCTCCTGCTCAATCTGGCCAGAGCTCAACACCGAAATTGCGAACGTCCAGTGATTGCTCCTACACTAAAGGTGCCAGCCCTGAAAGCTCTTGCTGGTCCTCATCTCCCACTGGTAACCTCTCAAACGAACCACAAACACTTGGGCTCTGAACTTGTTTAGCCTACTAAAACTTCCAACGTACACAGCCTCTCCTGCTCAATCTGGCCAGAGCTCAACTCCGAAATTGCGAACGTCCAGGGATTGCTCCTACACTAAAGGTGCCAGCCCTGAAAGCTCTTGCTGGTCCTCATCTCCCACTGGTAACCTCTCAAACGAACCACAAACACTTGGCCTCTGAACTTGTTTAGCCTACTAAAACTTCCAACGTACACAGCCTCTCCTGCTCAATCTGGCCAGAGCTCAACACCGAAATTGTGAACGTCCAGGGATTGCTCCTACACTAAAGGTGCCAGCCCTGAAAGCTCTTGCTGGTCCTCATCTCCCACTGGTAACCTCTCAAACGAACCACAAACACTTGGCCTCTGAACTTGTTTAGCCTACTAAAACTTCCAACGTACACAGCCTCTCCTGCTCAATCTGGCCAGAGCTCAACACCGACATTGCGAACGTCCAAGGATTGCTCCTACACTAAAGGTGCCAGCCCTGAAAGCTCTTGCTGGTCCTCATCTCCCACTGGTAACCTCTCAAACGAACCACAAACACTTGGGCTCTGAACTTGTTTAGCCTACTAAAACTTCCAACGTACACAGCCTCTCCTGCTCAATCTGGGCAGAGCTCAACACCGACATTGCGAACGTCCAAGGATTGCTCCTACAGTAAAGGTGCCAGCCCTGAAAGCTCTTGCTGGTCCTCATCTCCCACTGGTAACCTCTCAAACGAACCACAAACACTTGGCCTCTGAACTTGTTTAGCCTACTAAAACTTCCAACGTACACAGCCTCTCCTGCTCAATCTGGCCAGAGCTCAACACCGACATTGCGAACGTCCAAGGATTGCTCCTACACTAAAGGTGCCAGCCCTGAAAGCTCTTGCTGGTCCTCATCTCCCACTGGTAACCTCTCAAAGGAAGCACAAACACTTGGGCTCTGAACTTGTTTAGCCTACTAAAACTTCCAACGTACACAGCCTCTCCTGCTCAATCTGGCCAGAGCTCAACACCGACATTGCGAACGTCCAAGGATTGCTCCTACACTAAAGGTGCCAGCCCTGAAAGCTCTTGCTGGTCCTCATCTCCCACTGGTAACCTCTCAAACGAACCACAAACACTTGGGCTCTGAACTTGTTAGCCTACTAAAACTTCCAACGTACACAGCCTCACCTGCTCAATCTGGCCAGAGCTCAACTCCGAAATTGCAAATGTCCAGGGATTGCTCCTACACTAAAGGTGCCAGCCCTGAAAGCTCTTGCTGGTCCTCATCTCCCACTGGTAACCTCTCAAACGAACCACAAGCACTTGGGCTCTGAACTTGTTTAGCCTACTAAAACTTCCAACGTACACAGCCTCTCCTGCTCAATCTGGCCAGAGCTCAACACCGAAATTGCGAACGTCCAGCGATTGCTCCTACACTAAAGATGCCAGCCCTGAAAGCTCTTGCTGGTCCTCATCTCCCACTGGTAACCTCTCAAACGAACCACAAACACTTGGCCTCTGAACTTGTTTAGCCTACTAAAACTTCCAACGTACACAGCCTCTCCTGCTCAATCTGGCCAAAATTCAACACCGAAATTGCGAACGTCCAGGGATTGCTCCTACACTAAAGGTGACAGCCCTGAAAGCTCTTGCTGGTCCTCATCTCCCACTGGTAACCTCCCAAAAGAACCACAAACACTTGGGCTCTGAACTTGTTTAGCCTACTAAAACTTCCAACGTACACAGCCTCTCCTGCTCAATCTGGCCAGAGCTCAACACCGAAATTGCGAACGTCCAGCGATTGCTCCTACACTAAAGGTGCCAGCCCTGAAAGCTCTTGCTGGTCCTCATCTCCCACTGGTAACCTCTCAAACGAACCACAAACACTTGGGCTCTGAACTTGTTTAGGCTACTAAAACTTCCAACGTACACAGCCTCTCCTGCTCAATCTGGCC
Source organism: Gavia stellata (assembly GCF_030936135.1). Lineage (NCBI taxonomy): Eukaryota > Metazoa > Chordata > Aves > Gaviiformes > Gaviidae > Gavia > Gavia stellata. The sequence continues at coordinate 12,832 of NW_026776656.1, read as the reverse complement.
AGAGCTCAACTGCGAAATTGCGAACGTCCAGCGATTGCTCCTACACTAAAGGTGCCAGCCCTGAAAGCTCTTGCTGGTCCTCATCTCCCACTGGTAACCTCTCAAACGAACCACAAACACTTGGGCTCTGAACTTGTTTAGCCTACTAAAACTTCCAACGTACACAGCCTCTCCTGCTCAATCTGCCCAAAATTCACCAACGAAATTGCGAACGTCCAGCGATTGCTCCTACACTAAAGGTGCCAGCCCTGAAAGCTCTTGCTGGTCCTCATCTCCCACTGGTAACCTCTCAAACGAACCACAAACACTTGGCCTCTGAACTTGTTTAGCCTACTAAAACTTCCAACGTACACAGCCTCTCCTGCTCAATCTGGCCAGAGCTCAACTCCGAAATTGCGAACGTCCAGGGATTGCTCCTACACTAAAGGTGCCAGCCCTGAAAGCTCTTGCTGGTCCTCATCTCCCACTGGTAACCTCTCAAACGAACCACAAACACTTGGCCTCTGAACTTGTTTAGCCTACTAAAACTTCCAACGTACACAGCCTCTCCTGCTCAATCTGGCCAGAGCTCAACACCGAAATTGTGAACGTCCAGGGATTGCTCCTACACTAAAGGTGCCAGCCCTGAAAGCTCTTGCTGGTCCTCATCTCCCACTGGTAACCTCTCAAACGAACCACAAACACTTGGCCTCTGAACTTGTTTAGCCTACTAAAACTTCCAACGTACACAGCCTCTCCTGCTCAATCTGGCCAGAGCTCAACACCGACATTGCGAACGTCCAAGGATTGCTCCTACACTAAAGGTGCCAGCCCTGAAAGCTCTTGCTGGTCCTCATCTCCCACTGGTAACCTCTCAAACGAACCACAAACACTTGGGCTCTGAACTTGTTTAGCCTACTAAAACTTCCAACGTACACAGCCTCTCCTGCTCAATCTGGCCAGAGCTCAACACCGACATTGCGAACGTCCAAGGATTGCTCCTACACTAAAGGTGCCAGCCCTGAAAGCTCTTGCTGGTCCTCATCTCCCACTGGTAACCTCTCAAACGAACCACAAACACTTGGCCTCTGAACTTGTTTAGCCTACTAAAACTTCCAACGTACACAGCCTCTCCTGCTCAATCTGGCCAGAGCTCAACACCGACATTGCAAAAGTCCAGGGATTGCTCCTACACTAAAGGTGCCAGCCCTGAAAGCTCTTGCTGGTCCTCATCTCCCACTGGTAACCTCTCAAACGAACCACAAACACTTGGGCTCTGAACTTGTTTAGCCTACTAAAACTTCCAACGTACACAGCCTCTCCTGCTCAATCTGGCCAGAGCTCAACACCGAAATTGCGAACGTCCAGCGATTGCTCCTACACTAAAGGTGCCAGCCCTGAAAGCTCTTGCTGGTCTTCATCTCCCACTGGTAACCTCTCAAACGAACCACAAACACTTGGGCTCTGAACTTGTTTAGCCTACTAAAACTTCCAACGTACACAGCCTCTCCTGCTCAATCTGGCCAAAATTCAACACCGAAATTGCGAAAGTCCAGGGATTGCTCCTACACTAAAGGTGACAGCCCTGAAAGCTCTTGCTGGTCCTCATCTCCCACTGGTAACCTCCCAAAAGAACCACAAACACTTGGGCTCTGAACTTGTTTAGCCTACTAAAACTTCCAACGTACACAGCCTCTCCTGCTCAATCTGGCCAGAGCTCAACACCGAAATTGCGAACGTCCAGCGATTGCTCCCACACTAAAGGTGCCAGCCCTGAAAGCTCTTGCTGGTCCTCATCTCCCACTGGTAACCTCTCAAACGAACCACAAACACTTGGGCTCTGAACTTGTTTAGCCTACTAAAACTTCCAACGTACACAGCCTCTCCTGCTCAATCTGGCCAGAGCTCAACTGCGAAATTGCGAACGTCCAGCGATTGCTCCTACACTAAAGGTGCCAGCCCTGAAAGCTCTTGCTGGTCCTCATCTCCCACTGGTAACCTCTCAAACGAACCACAAACACTTGGGCTCTGAACTTGTTTAGCCTACTAAAACTTCCAACGTACACAGCCTCTCCTGCTCAATCTGCCCAAAATTCACCAACGAAATTGCGAACGTCCAGCGATTGCTCCTACACTAAAGGTGCCAGCCCTGAAAGCTCTTGCTGGTCCTCATCTCCCACTGGTAACCTCTCAAACGAACCACAAACACTTGGCCTCTGAACTTGTTTAGCCTACTAAAACTTCCAACGTACACAGCCTCTCCTGCTCAATCTGGCCAGAGCTCAACACCGAAATTGCGAACGTCCAGGGATTGCTCCTACACTAAAGGTGCCAGCCCTGAAAGCTCTTGCTGGTCCTCATCTCCCACTGGTAACCTCTCAAACGAACCACAAACACTTGGGCTCTGAACTTGTTTAGCCTACTAAAACTTCCAACGTACACAGCCTCTCCTGCTCAATCTGGCCAGAGCTCAACACCGAAATTGTGAACGTCCAGGGATTGCTCCTACACTAAAGGTGCCAGCCCTGAAAGCTCTTGCTGGTCCTCATCTCCCACTGGTAACCTCTCAAACGAACCACAAACACTTGGGCTCTGAACTTGTTTAGCCTACTAAAACTTCCAACGTACACAGCCTCTCCTGCTCAATCTGGCCAAAATTCAACACCGAAATTGCGAACGTCCAGCGATTGCTCCTACACTAAAGGTGCCAGCCCTGAAAGCTCTTGCTGGTCCTCATCTCCCACTGGTAACCTCTCAAACGAACCACAAACACTTGGCCTCTGAACTTGTTTAGCCTACTAAAACTTCCAACGTACACAGCCTCTCCTGCTCAATCTGGCCAGAGCTCAACACCGACATTGCGAACGTCCAGCGATTGCTCCTACACTAAAGGTGCCAGCCCTGAAAGCTCTTGCTGGTCCTCATCTCCCACTGGTAACCTCTCAAACGAACCACAAACACTTGGGCTCTGAACTTGTTTAGCCTACTAAAACTTCCAACGTACACAGCCTCTCCTGCTCAATCTGGCCAGAGCTCAACACCGACATTGCGAACGTCCAGCGATTGCTCCTACACTAAAGGTGCCAGCCCTGAAAGCTCTTGCTGGTCCTCATCTCCCACTGGTAACCTCTCAAACGAACCACAAACACTTGGCCTCTGAACTTGTTTAGCCTACTAAAACTTCCAACGTACACAGCCTCTCCTGCTCAATCTGGCCAGAGCTCAACACCGAAATTGCGAACGTCCAAGGATTGCTCCTACACTAAAGGTGCCAGCCCTGAAAGCTCTTGCTGGTCCTCATCTCCCACTGGTAACCTCTCAAACGAACCACAAACACTTGGGCTCTGAACTTGTTTAGCCTACTAAAACTTCCAACGTACACAGCCTCTCCTGCTCAATCTGCCCAAAATTCACCAACGAAATTGCGAACGTCCAGCGATTGCTCCTACACTAAAGGTGCCAGCCCTGAAAGCTCTTGCTGGTCCTCATCTCCCACTGGTAACCTCTCAAACGAACCACAAACACTTGGGCTCTGAACTTGTTTAGCCTACTAAAACTTCCAACGTACACAGCCTCTCCTGCTCAATCTGGCCAGAGCTCAACACCGACATTGCGAACGTCCAAGGATTGCTCCTACACTAAAGGTGCCAGCCCTGAAAGCTCTTGCTGGTCCTCATCTCCCACTGGTAACCTCTCAAACTAACCACAAACACTTGGGCTCTGAACTTGTTTAGCCTACTAAAACTTCCAACGTACACAGCCTCTCCTGCTCAATCTGGCCAGAGCTCAACACCGACACTGCGAACGTCCAGCGATTGCTCCTACACTAAAGGTGCCAGCCCTGAAAGCTCTTGCTGGTCCTCATCTCCCACTGGTAACCTCTCAAACGAACCACAAACACTTGGGCTCTGAACTTGTTTAGCCTACTAAAACTTCCAACGTACACAGCCTCTCCTGCTCAATCTGGCCAGAGCTCAACACCGACATTGCGAACGTCCAGCGATTGCTCCTACACTAAAGGTGCCAGCCCTGAAAGCTCTTGCTGGTCCTCATCTCCCACTGGTAACCTCTCAAACGAACCACAAACACTTGGGCTCTGAACTTGTTTAGCCTACTAAAACTTCCAACGTACACAGCCTCTCCTGCTCAATCTGGCCAGAGCTCAACACCGAAATTGTGAACGTCCAAGGATTGCTCCTACACTAAAGGTGCCAGCCCTGAAAGCTCTTGCTGGTCCTCATCTCCCACTGGTAACCTCTCAAACGAACCACAAACACTTGGGCTCTGAACTTCTTTAGCCTACTAAAACTTCCAACGTACACAGCCTCTCCTGCTCAATCTGGCCAGAGCTCAACACCGAAATTGCGAACGTCCAGCGATTGCTCCTACACTAAAGGTGCCAGCCCTGAAAGCTCTTGCTGGTCCTCATCTCCCACTGGTAACCTCTCAAACGAACCAAAAACACTTGGGCTCTGAACTTGTTTAGCCTACTAAAACTTCCAACGTACACAGCCTCTCCTGCTCAATCTGGCCAAAATTCAACACCGAAATTGCGAACGTCCAGGGATTGCTCCTACACTAAAGGTGACAGCCCTGAAAGCTCTTGCTGGTCCTCATCTCCCACTGGTAACCTCCCAAAAGAACCACAAACACTTGGGCTCTGAACTTGTTTAGCCTACTAAAACTTCCAACGTACACAGCCTCTCCTGCTCAATCTGGCCAGAGCACAACACCGAAATTGCGAACGTCCAGGGATTGCTCCTACACTAAAGGTGCCAGCCCTGAAAGCTCTTGCTGGTCCTCATCTCCCACTGGTAACCTCTCAAACGAACCACAAACACTTGGGCTCTGAACTTGTTTAGCCTACTAAAACTTCCAACGTACACAGCCTCTCCTGCTCAATCTGGCCAGAGCTCAACACTGACATTGCGAACGTCCAGCGATTGCTCCTACACTAAAGGTGCCAGCCCTGAAAGCTCTTGCTGGTCCTCATCTCCCACTGGTAACCTCTCAAACGAACCACAAACACTTGGGCTCTGAACTTGTTTAGCCTACTAAAACTTCCAACGTACACAGCCTCTCCTGCTCAATCTGCCCAAAATTCACCAACGAAATTGCGAACGTCCAGCGATTGCTCCTACACTAAAGGTGCCAGCCCTGAAAGCTCTTGCTGGTCCTCATCTCCCACTGGTAACCTCTCAAACGAACCACAAACACTTGGGCTCTGAACTTGTTTAGCCTACTAAAACTTCCAACGTACACAGCCTCTCCTGCTCAATCTGGCCAGAGCTCAACTCCGAAATTGCGAACGTCCAGGGATTGCTCCTACACTAAAGGTGCCAGCCCTGAAAGCTCTTGCTGGTCCTCATCTCCCACTGGTAACCTCTCAAACGAACCACAAACACTTGGCCTCTGAACTTGTTTAGCCTACTAAAACTTCCAACGTACACAGCCTCTCCTGCTCAATCTGCCCAAAATTCAACACCGAAATTTCGAACGTCCAGGGATTGCTCCTACACTAAAGGTGCCAGCCCTGAAAGCTCTTGCTGGTCCTCATCTCCCACTGGTAACCTCTCAAACGAACCACAAACACTTGGGCTCTGAACTTGTTTAGCCTACTAAAACTTCCAACGTACACAGCCTCTCCTGCTCAATCTGGCCAGAGCTCAACACCGACATTGCGAACGTCCAGCGATTGCTCCTACACTAAAGGTGCCAGCCCTGAAAGCTCTTGCTGGTCCTCATCTCCCACTGGTAACCTCTCAAACGAACCACAAACACTTGGGCTCTGAACTTGTTTAGCCTACTAAAACTTCCAACGTACACAGCCTCTCCTGCTCAATCTGGCCAGAGCTCAACACCGACATTGCGAACGTCCAAGGATTGCTCCTACACTAAAGGTGCCAGCCCTGAAAGCTCTTGCTGGTCCTCATCTCCCACTGGTAACCTCTCAAACTAACCACAAACACTTGGGCTCTGAACTTGTTTAGCCTACTAAAACTTCCAACGTACACAGCCTCTCCTGCTCAATCTGGCCAGAGCTCAACACCGACACTGCGAACGTCCAGCGATTGCTCCTACACTAAAGGTGCCAGCCCTGAAAGCTCTTGCTGGTCCTCATCTCCCACTGGTAACCTCTCAAACGAACCACAAACACTTGGGCTCTGAACTTGTTTAGCCTACTAAAACTTCCAACGTACACAGCCTCTCCTGCTCAATCTGGCCAGAGCTCAACACCGACATTGCGAACGTCCAGCGATTGCTCCTACACTAAAGGTGCCAGCCCTGAAAGCTCTTGCTGGTCCTCATCTCCCACTGGTAACCTCTCAAACGAACCACAAACACTTGGGCTCTGAACTTGTTTAGCCTACTAAAACTTCCAACGTACACAGCCTCTCCTGCTCAATCTGGCCAGAGCTCAACACCGAAATTGTGAACGTCCAAGGATTGCTCCTACACTAAAGGTGCCAGCCCTGAAAGCTCTTGCTGGTCCTCATCTCCCACTGGTAACCTCTCAAACGAACCACAAACACTTGGGCTCTGAACTTGTTTAGCCTACTAAAACTTCCAACGTACACAGCCTCTCCTGCTCAATCTGGCCAGAGCTCAACACCGAAATTGCGAACGTCCAGCGATTGCTCCTACACTAAAGGTGCCAGCCCTGAAAGCTCTTGCTGGTCCTCATCTCCCACTGGTAACCTCTCAAACGAACCAAAAACACTTGGGCTCTGAACTTGTTTAGCCTACTAAAACTTCCAACGTACACAGCCTCTCCTGCTCAATCTGGCCAAAATTCAACACCGAAATTGCGAACGTCCAGGGATTGCTCCTACACTAAAGGTGACAGCCCTGAAAGCTCTTGCTGGTCCTCATCTCCCACTGGTAACCTCCCAAAAGAACCACAAACACTTGGGCTCTGAACTTGTTTAGCCTACTAAAACTTCCAACGTACACAGCCTCTCCTGCTCAATCTGGCCAGAGCACAACACCGAAATTGCGAACGTCCAGGGATTGCTCCTACACTAAAGGTGCCAGCCCTGAAAGCTCTTGCTGGTCCTCATCTCCCACTGGTAACCTCTCAAACGAACCACAAACACTTGGGCTCTGAACTTGTTTAGCCTACTAAAACTTCCAACGTACACAGCCTCTCCTGCTCAATCTGGCCAGAGCTCAACACTGACATTGCGAACGTCCAGCGATTGCTCCTACACTAAAGGTGCCAGCCCTGAAAGCTCTTGCTGGTCCTCATCTCCCACTGGTAACCTCTCAAACGAACCACAAACACTTGGGCTCTGAACTTGTTTAGCCTACTAAAACTTCCAACGTACACAGCCTCTCCTGCTCAATCTGCCCAAAATTCACCAACGAAATTGCGAACGTCCAGCGATTGCTCCTACACTAAAGGTGCCAGCCCTGAAAGCTCTTGCTGGTCCTCATCTCCCACTGGTAACCTCTCAAACGAACCACAAACACTTGGGCTCTGAACTTGTTTAGCCTACTAAAACTTCCAACGTACACAGCCTCTCCTGCTCAATCTGGCCAGAGCTCAACTCCGAAATTGCGAACGTCCAGGGATTGCTCCTACACTAAAGGTGCCAGCCCTGAAAGCTCTTGCTGGTCCTCATCTCCCACTGGTAACCTCTCAAACGAACCACAAACACTTGGCCTCTGAACTTGTTTAGCCTACTAAAACTTCCAACGTACACAGCCTCTCCTGCTCAATCTGCCCAAAATTCAACACCGAAATTTCGAACGTCCAGGGATTGCTCCTACACTAAAGGTGCCAGCCCTGAAAGCTCTTGCTGGTCCTCATCTCCCACTGGTAACCTCTCAAACGAACCACAAACACTTGGGCTCTGAACTTGTTTAGCCTACTAAAACTTCCAACGTACACAGCCTCTCCTGCTCAATCTGGCCAAAATTCAACACCGAAATTGCGAACGTCCAGCGATTGCTCCTACACTAAAGGTGCCAGCCCTGAAAGCTCTTGCTGGTCCTCATCTCCCACTGGTAACCTCTCAAACGAACCACAAACACTTGGGCTCTGAACTTGTTTAGCCTACTAAAACTTCCAACGTACACAGCCTCTCCTGCTCAATCTGGCCAGAGCTCAACACCGACATTGCGAACGTCCAGCGATTGCTCCTACACTAAAGGTGCCAGCCCTGAAAGCTCTTGCTGGTCCTCATCTCCCACTGGTAACCTCTCAAACGAACCACAAACACTTGGGCTCTGAACTTGTTTAGCCTACTAAAACTTCCAACGTACACAGCCTCTCCTGCTCAATCTGGCCAGAGCTCAACACCGACATTGCGAACGTCCAGCGATTGCTCCTACACTAAAGGCGCCAGCCCTGAAAGCTCTTGCTGGTCCTCATCTCCCACTGGTAACCTCTCAAACGAACCACAAACACTTGGGCTCTGAACTTGTTTAGCCTACTAAAACTTCCAACGTACACAGCCTCTCCTGCTCAATCTGGCCAGAGCTCAACACCGAAATTGCGAACGTCCAAGGATTGCTCCTACACTAAAGGTGCCAGCCCTGAAAGCTCTTGCTGGTCCTCATCTCCCACTGGTAACCTCTCAAATGAACCACAAACACTTGGGCTCTGAACTTGTTTAGCCTACTAAAACTTCCAATGTACACAGCCTCTCCTGCTCAATCTGCCCAGAGCTCAACACCGACATTGCGAACGTCCAGCGATTGCTCCTACACTAAAGGTGCCAGCCCTGAAAGCTCTTGCTGGTCCTCATCTCCCACTGGTAACCTCCCAAACGAAACACAAACACTTGGGCTCTGAACTTGTTTAGCCTACTAAAACTTCCAACGTACACAGCCTCTCCTGCTCAATCTGCCCAAAATTCACCAACGAAATTGCGAACGTCCAGCGATTGCTCCTACACTAAAGGTGCCAGCCCTGAAAGCTCTTGCTGGTCCTCATCTCCCACTGGTAACCTCTCAAACGAACCACAAACACTTGGGCTCTGAACTTGTTTAGCCTACTAAAACTTCCAACGTACACAGCCTCTCCTGCTCAATCTGGCCAGAGCTCAACACCGACACTGCGAACGTCCAGCGATTGCTCCTACACTAAAGGTGCCAGCCCTGAAAGCTCTTGCTGGTCCTCATCTCCCACTGGTAACCTCTCAAATGAACCACAAACACTTGGCCTCTGAACTTGTTTAGCCTACTAAAACTTCCAACGTACACAGCCTCTCCTGCTCAATCTGCCCAGAGCTCAACACCGACATTGCGAACATCCAAGGATTGCTCCTACACTAAAGGTGCCAGCCCTGAAAGCTCTTGCTGGTCCTCATCTCCCACTGGTAACCTCCCAAACGAACCACAAACACTTGGGCTCTGAACTTGTTTAGCCTACTAAAACTTCCAACGTACACAGCCTCTCCTGCTCAATCTGCCCAAAATTCACCAACGAAATTGCGAACGTCCAGCGATTGCTCCTACACTAAAGGTGCCAGCCCTGAAAGCTCTTGCTGGTCCTCATCTCCCACTGGTAACCTCTCAAACGAACCACAAACACTTGGCCTCTGAACTTGTTTAGCCTACTAAAACTTCCAACGTACACAGCCTCTCCTGCTCAATCTGGCCAGAGCTCAACACCGACACTGCGAACGTCCAGCGATTGCTCCTACACTAAAGGTGCCAGCCCTGAAAGCTCTTGCTGGTCCTCATCTCCCACTGGTAACCTCTCAAACGAACCACAAACACTTGGCCTCTGAACTTGTTTAGCCTACTAAAACTTCCAACGTACACAGCCTCTCCTGCTCAATCTGGCCAGAGCTCAACACCGACATTGCGAACGTCCAGCGATTGCTCCTACACTAAAGGTGCCAGCCCTGAAAGCTCTTGCTGGTCCTCATCTCCCACTGGTAACCTCTCAAACGAACCACAAACACTTGGGCTCTGAACTTGTTTAGCCTACTAAAACTTCCAACGTACACAGCCTCTCCTGCTCAATCTGGCCAGAGCTCAACACCGAAATTGTGAACGTCCAAGGATTGCTCCTACACTAAAGGTGCCAGCCCTGAAAGCTCTTGCTGGTCCTCATCTCCCACTGGTAACCTCTCAAACGAACCACAAACACTTGGGCTCTGAACTTGTTTAGCCTACTAAAACTTCCAACGTACACAGCCTCTCCTGCTCAATCTGGCCAGAGCTCAACACCGACATTGCGAACGTCCAGCGATTGCTCCTACACTAAAGGTGCCAGCCCTGAAAGCTCTTGCTGGTCCTCATCTCCCACTGGTAACCTCCCAAACGAACCACAAACACTTGGGCTCTGAACTTGTTTAGCCTACTAAAACTTCCAACGTACACAGCCTCTCCTGCTCAATCTGCCCAAAATTCACCAACGAAATTGCGAACGTCCAAGGATTGCTCCTACACTAAAGGTGCCAGCCCTGAAAGCTCTTGCTGGTCCTCATCTCCCACTGGTAACCTCCCAAACGAACCACAAACACTTGGCCTCTGAACTTGTTTAGCCTACTAAAACTTCCAACGTACACAGCCTCTCCTGCTCAATCTGGCCAGAGCTCAACACCGACACTGCGAACGTCCAGCGATTGCTCCTACACTAAAGGTGCCAGCCCTGAAAGCTCTTGCTGGTCCTCATCTCCCACTGGTAACCTCTCAAACGAACCACAAACACTTGGCCTCTGAACTTGTTTAGCCTACTAAAACTTCCAACGTACACAGCCTCTCCTGCTCAATCTGGCCAGAGCTCAACACCGACATTGCGAACGTCCAGGGATTGCTCCTACACTAAAGGTGCCAGCCCTGAAAGCTCTTGCTGGTCCTCATCTCCCACTGGTAACCTCTCAAACGAACCACAAACACTTGGGCTCTGAACTTGTTTAGCCTACTAAAACTTCCAACGTACACAGCCTCTCCTGCTCAATCCGGCCAGAGCTCAACACCAACATTGCGAACGTCCAAGGATTGCTCCTACACTAAAGGTGCCAGCCCTGAAAGCTCTTGCTGGTCCTCATCTCCCACTGGTAACCTCTCAAACGAACCACAAACACTTGGCCTCTGAACTTGTTTAGCCTACTAAAACTTCCAACGTACACAGCCTCTCCTGCTCAATCTGCCCAAAATTCAACACCGAAATTTCGAACGTCCAGGGATTGCTCCTACACTAAAGGTGCCAGCCCTGAAAGCTCTTGCTGGTCCTCATCTCCCACTGGTAACCTCTCAAACGAACCACAAACACTTGGGCTCTGAACTTGTTTAGCCTACTAAAACTTCCAACGTACACAGCCTCTCCTGCTCAATCTGGCCAGAGCTCAACACCGACACTGCGAACGTCCAGCGATTGCTCCTACACTAAAGGTGACAGCCCTGAAAGCTCTTGCTGGTCCTCATCTCCCACTGGTAACCTCTCAAACGAACCACAAACACTTGGGCTCTGAACTTGTTTAGCCTACTAAAACTTCCAACGTACACAGCCTCTCCTGCTCAATCTGGCCAGAGCTCAACACCGAAATTGCGAACGTCCAGCGATTGCTCCTACACTAAAGGTGCCAGCCCCTGAAAGCTCTTGCTGGTCCTCATCTCCCACTGGTAACCTCTCAAACGAACCACAAACACTTGGCCTCTGAACTTGTTTAGCCTACTAAAACTTCCAACGTACACAGCCTCTCCTGCTCAATCTGGCCAGAGCTCAACACCGACATTGCGAACGTCCAAGGATTGCTCCTACACTAAAGGTGCCAGCCCTGAAAGCTCTTGCTGGTCCTCATCTCCCACTGGTAACCTCTCAAACGAACCACAAACACTTGGGCTCTGAATTTGTTTAGCCTACTAAAACTTCCAACGTACACAGCCTCTCCTGCTCAATCCGGCCAGAGCTCAACTCCGAAATTGCGAACGTCCAAGGATTGCTCCTACACTAAAGGTGCCAGCCCTGAAAGCTCTTGCTGGTCCTCATCTCCCACTGGTAACCTCTCAAACGAACCACAAACACTTGGGCTCTGAACTTGTTTAGCCTACTAAAACTTCCAACGTACACAGCCTCTCCTGCTCAATCTGGCCAGAGCTCAACACCGACATTGCGAACGTCCAGGGCTTGCTCCTACACTAAAGGTGCCAGCCCTGAAAGCTCTTGCTGGTCCTCATCTCCCACTGGTAACCTCTCAAACGAACCACAAACACTTGGGCTCTGAACTTGTTTAGCCTACTAAAACTTCCAACGTACACAGCCTCTCCTGCTCAATCTGGCCAGAGCTCAACACCGAAATTGTGAACGTCCAAGGATTGCTCCTACACTAAAGGTGCCAGCCCTGAAAGCTCTTGCTGGTCCTCATCTCCCACTGGTAACCTCTCAAACGAACCACAAACACTTGGGCTCTGAACTTGTTTAGCCTACTAAAACTTCCAACGTACACAGCCTCTCCTGCTCAATCTGGCCAGAGCTCAACACCGACATTGCGAACGTCCAGCGATTGCTCCTACACTAAAGGTGCCAGCCCTGAAAGCTCTTGCTGGTCCTCATCTCCCACTGGTAACCTCTCAAACGAACCACAAACACTTGGGCTCTGAACTTGTTTAGCCTACTAAAACTTCCAACGTACACAGCCTCTCCTGCTCAATCTGGCCAGAGCTCAACACCGACATTGCGAACGTCCAGGGCTTGCTCCTACACTAAAGGTGCCAGCCCTGAAAGCTCTTGCTGGTCCTCATCTCCCACTGGTAACCTCTCAAACGAACCACAAACACTTGGGCTCTGAACTTGTTTAGCCTACTAAAACTTCCAACGTACACAGCCTCTCCTGCTCAATCTGGCCAGAGCTCAACACCGACATTGCGAACGTCCAGCGATTGCTCCTACACA
>NW_026776655.1:0-42138 GCF_030936135.1 Gavia stellata | reverse complement strand
TTGTGGTTCGTTGAGAGGTTACCAGTGGGAGATGAGGAGCCAGCAAGAGCTTTCAGGGCTGGCCCCTTTAGTGTAGGAGCAATCGCTGGAACGTTCGCAATTTCGGTGTTGAGCTCTGGCCAGATTGAGCAGGAGAGGCTGTGTACGTTGTGGAAGTTTTAGTAGGCTAAACAAGTTCAGAGCCCAAGTGTTTGTGGTTCGTTTGAGAGGTTACCAGTGGGAGATGAGGACCAGCAAGAGCTTTCAGGGCTGGCCCCTTTAGTGTAGGAGCTATCGCTGGACGTTCGCAATTTCGGTGTTGAGCTCTGGCCAGATTGAGCAGGAGAGGCTGTGTACGTTGGAAGTTTTAGTAGGCTAAACAAGTTCAGAGCCCAAGTGTTTGTGGTTCGTTTGAGAGGTTACCAGTGGGAGATGAGGACCAGCAAGAGCTTTCAGGGCTGGCCCCTTTAGTGTAGGAGCAATCGCTGGACGTTCGCAATTTCGGTGTTGAGCTCTGGCCAGATTGAGCAGGAGAGGCTGTGTACGTTGGAACTTTTAGTAGGCTAAACAAGTTCAGAGCCCAAGTGTTTGTGGTTCGTTTGAGAGGTTACCAGTGGGAGATGAGGACCAGCAAGAGCTTTCAGGGCTGGCCCCTTTAGTGTAGGAGCAATCGCTGGACGTTCGCAATTTCGGTGTTGAGCTCTGGCCAGATTGAGCAGGAGAGGCTGTGTACGTTGGAAGTTTTAGTAGGCTAAACAAGTTCAGAGCCCAAGTGTTTGTGGTTCGTTTGAGAGGTTACCAGTGGGAGATGAGGACCAGCAAGAGCTTTCAGGGCTGGCCCCTTTAGTGTAGGAGCAATCCCTGGACGTTTGCAATTTCGGTGTTGAGCTCTGGCCAGATTGAGCAGGAGAGGCTGTGTACGTTGGAAGTTTTAGTAGGCTAAACAAGTTCAGAGGCCAAGTGTTTGTGGTTCGTTTGAGAGGTTACCAGTGGGAGATGAGGACCAGCAAGAGCTTTCAGGGCTGGCCCCTTTAGTGTAGGAGCAATCCCTGGACGTTCGCAATTTCGGTGTTGAGCTCTGGCCAGATTGAGCAGGAGAGGCTGTGTACGTTGGAACTTTTAGTAGGCTAAACAAGTTCAGAGCCCAAGTGTTTGTGGTTCGTTTGAGAGGTTACCAGTGGGAGATGAGGACCAGCAAGAGCTTTCAGGGCTGGCCCCTTTAGTGTAGGAGCAATCGCTGGACGTTCGCAATTTCGGTGTTGAGCTCTGGCCAGATTGAGCAGGAGAGGCTGTGTACGTTGGAAGTTTTCGTAGGCTAAACAAGTTCAGAGCCCAAGTGTTTGTGGTTCGTTTGAGAGGTTACCGGTGGGAGATGAGGACCAGCAAGAGCTTTCAGGGCTGGCCCCTTTAGTGTAGGAGCAATCCCTGGACGTTCGCAATTTCGGTGTTGAGCTCTGGCCAGATTGAGCAGGAGAGGCAGTGTACGTTGGAAGTTTTAGTAGGCTAAACAAGTTCAGAGCCCAAGTGTTTGTGGTTCGTTTGAGAGGTTACCAGTGGGAGATGAGGACCAGCAAGAGCTTTCAGGGCTGGCCCCTTTAGTGTAGGAGCAATCGCTGGACGTTCGCAATTTCGGTGTTGAGCTCTGGCCAGATTGAGCAGGAGAGGCTGTGTACGTTGGAACTTTTAGTAGGCTAAACAAGTTCAGAGCCCAAGTGTTTGTGGTTCGTTTGAGAGGTTACCAGTGGGAGATGAGGACCAGCAAGAGCTTTCAGGGCTGGCCCCTTTAGTGTAGGAGCAATCGCTGGACGTTCGCAATTTCGGTGTTGAGCTCTGGCCAGATTGAGCAGGAGAGGCTGTGTACGTTGGAAGTTTTAGTAGGCTAAACAAGTTCAGAGCCCAAGTGTTTGTGGTTCGTTTGAGAGGTTACCAGTGGGAGATGAGGACCAGCAAGAGCTTTCAGGGCTGGCCCCTTTAGTGTAGGAGCAATCCCTGGACGTTTGCAATTTCGGTGTTGAGCTCTGGCCAGATTGAGCAGGAGAGGCTGTGTACGTTGGAAGTTTTAGTAGGCTAAACAAGTTCAGAGGCCAAGTGTTTGTGGTTCGTTTGAGAGGTTACCAGTGGGAGATGAGGACCAGCAAGAGCTTTCAGGGCTGGCCCCTTTAGTGTAGGAGCAATCCCTGGACGTTCGCAATTTCGGTGTTGAGCTCTGGCCAGATTGAGCAGGAGAGGCTGTGTACGTTGGAACTTTTAGTAGGCTAAACAAGTTCAGAGCCCAAGTGTTTGTGGTTCGTTTGAGAGGTTACCAGTGGGAGATGAGGACCAGCAAGAGCTTTCAGGGCTGGCCCCTTTAGTGTAGGAGCAATCGCTGGACGTTCGCAATTTCGGTGTTGAGCTCTGGCCAGATTGAGCAGGAGAGGCTGTGTACGTTGGAAGTTTTCGTAGGCTAAACAAGTTCAGAGCCCAAGTGTTTGTGGTTCGTTTGAGAGGTTACCGGTGGGAGATGAGGACCAGCAAGAGCTTTCAGGGCTGGCCCCTTTAGTGTAGGAGCAATCCCTGGACGTTCGCAATTTCGGTGTTGAGCTCTGGCCAGATTGAGCAGGAGAGGCAGTGTACGTTGGAAGTTTTAGTAGGCTAAACAAGTTCAGAGCCCAAGTGTTTGTGGTTCGTTTGAGAGGTTACCAGTGGGAGATGAGGACCAGCAAGAGCTTTCAGGGCTGGCACCTTTAGTGTAGGAGCAATCGCTGGACGTTCGCAATTTCGGTGTTGAGCTCTGGCCAGATTGAGCAGGAGAGGCTGTGTACGTTGGAAGTTTTAGTAGGCTAAACAAGTTCAGAGCCCAAGTGTTTGTGGTTCGTTTGAGAGGTTACCAGTGGGAGATGAGGACCAGCAAGAGCTTTCAGGGCTGGCCCTTTTAGTGTAGGAGCAATCGCTGGACGTTCGCAATTTCGGTGTTGAGCTCTGGCCAGATTGAGCAGGAGAGGCTGTGTACATTGGAAGTTTTAGTAGGCTAAACAAGTTCAGAGCCCAAGTGTTTGTGGTTCATTTGAGAGGTTACCAGTGGGAGATGAGGACCAGCAAGAGCTTTCAGGGCTGGCCCCTTTAGTGTAGGAGCAATCGCTGGGACGTTCGCAATTTCGGTGTTGAGCTCTGGCCAGATTGAGCAGGAGAGGCTGTGTACGTTGGAAGTTTTAGTAGGCTAAACAAGTTCAGAGCCCAAGTGTTTGTGGTTCGTTTGAGAGGTTACCAGTGGGAGATGAGGACCAGCAAGAGCTTTCAGGGCTGGCCCCTTTAGTGTAGGAGCAATCGCTGGACGTTCGCAATTTCGGTGTTGAGCTCTGGCCAGATTGAGCAGGAGAGGCTGTGTACGTTGGAAGTTTTAGTAGGCTAAACAAGTTCAGAGCCCAAGTGTTTGTGGTTCGTTTGAGAGGTTACCAGTGGGAGATGAGGACCAGCAAGAGCTTTCAGGGCTGGCCCCTTTAGTGTAGGAGCAATCGCTGGACGTTCGCAATTTCGGTGTTGAGCTCTGGCCAGATTGAGCAGGAGAGGCTGTGTACGTTGGAACTTTTAGTAGGCTAAACAAGTTCAGAGCCCAAGTGTTTGTGGTTCGTTTGAGAGGTTACCAGTGGGAGATGAGGACCAGCAAGAGCTTTCAGGGCTGGCCCCTTTAGTGTAGGAGCAATCGCTGGACGTTCGCAATTTCGGTGTTGAGCTCTGGCCAGATTGAGCAGGAGAGGCTGTGTACGTTGGAAGTTTTAGTAGGCTAAACAAGTTCAGAGCCCAAGTGTTTGTGGTTCGTTTGAGAGGTTACCAGTGGGAGATGAGGACCAGCAAGAGCTTTCAGGGCTGGCCCCTTTAGTGTAGGAGCAATCCCTGGACGTTTGCAATTTCGGTGTTGAGCTCTGGCCAGATTGAGCAGGAGAGGCTGTGCACGTTGGAAGTTTTAGTAGGCTAAACAAGTTCAGAGCCCAAGTGTTTGTGGTTCGTTTGAGAGGTTACCAGTGGGAGATGAGGACCAGCAAGAGCTTTCAGGGCTGGCCCCTTTAGTGTAGGAGCAATCCCTGGACGTTCGCAATTTCGGTGTTGAGCTCTGGCCAGATTGAGCAGGAGAGGCTGTGTACGTTGGAACTTTTAGTAGGCTAAACAAGTTCAGAGCCCAAGTGTTTGTGGTTCGTTTGAGAGGTTACCAGTGGGAGATGAGGACCAGCAAGAGCTTTCAGGGCTGGCCCCTTTAGTGTAGGAGCAATCGCTGGACGTTCGCAATTTCGGTGTTGAGCTCTGGCCAGATTGAGCAGGAGAGGCTGTGTACGTTGGAAGTTTTCGTAGGCTAAACAAGTTCAGAGCCCAAGTGTTTGTGGTTCGTTTGAGAGGTTACCGGTGGGAGATGAGGACCAGCAAGAGCTTTCAGGGCTGGCCCCTTTAGTGTAGGAGCAATCCCTGGACGTTCGCAATTTCGGTGTTGAGCTCTGGCCAGATTGAGCAGGAGAGGCAGTGTACGTTGGAAGTTTTAGTAGGCTAAACAAGTTCAGAGCCCAAGTGTTTGTGGTTCGTTTGAGAGGTTACCAGTGGGAGATGAGGACCAGCAAGAGCTTTCAGGGCTGGCACCTTTAGTGTAGGAGCAATCGCTGGACGTTCGCAATTTCGGTGTTGAGCTCTGGCCAGATTGAGCAGGAGAGGCTGTGTACGTTGGAAGTTTTAGTAGGCTAAACAAGTTCAGAGCCCAAGTGTTTGTGGTTCGTTTGAGAGGTTACCAGTGGGAGATGAGGACCAGCAAGAGCTTTCAGGGCTGGCCCTTTTAGTGTAGGAGCAATCGCTGGACGTTCGCAATTTCGGTGTTGAGCTCTGGCCAGATTGAGCAGGAGAGGCTGTGTACATTGGAAGTTTTAGTAGGCTAAACAAGTTCAGAGCCCAAGTGTTTGTGGTTCATTTGAGAGGTTACCAGTGGGAGATGAGGACCAGCAAGAGCTTTCAGGGCTGGCCCCTTTAGTGTAGGAGCAATCGCTGGACGTTCGCAATTTCGGTGTTGAGCTCTGGCCAGATTGAGCAGGAGAGGCTGTGTACGTTGGAAGTTTTCGTAGGCTAAACAAGTTCAGAGCCCAAGTGTTTGTGGTTCGTTTGAGAGGTTACCAGTGGGAGATGAGGACCAGCAAGAGCTTTCAGGGCTGGCCCCTTTAGTGTAGGAGCAATCGCTGGACGTTCGCAATTTCGGTGTTGAGCTCTGGCCAGATTGAGCAGGAGAGGCTGTGTACGTTGGAAGTTTTAGTAGGCTAAACAAGTTCAGAGCCCAAGTGTTTGTGGTTCGTTTGAGAGGTTACCAGTGGGAGATGAGGACCAGCAAGAGCTTTCAGGGCTGGCCCCTTTAGTGTAGGAGCAATCGCTGGACGTTCGCAATTTCGGTGTTGAGCTCTGGCCAGATTGAGCAGGAGAGGCTGTGTTCGTTGGAAGTTTTAGTAGGCTAAACAAGTTCAGAGCAGGAGAGGCTGTGTACGTTGGAAGTTTTCGTAGGCTAAACAAGTTCAGAGCCCAAGTGTTTGTGGTTCGTTTGAGAGGTTACCAGTGGGAGATGAGGACCAGCAAGAGCTTTCAGGGCTGGCCCCTTTAGTGTAGGAGCAATCGCTGGACGTTCGCAATTTCGGTGTTGAGCTCTGGCCAGATTGAGCAGGAGAGGCTGTGTACGTTGGAACTTTTAGTAGGCTAAACAAGTTCAGAGCCCAAGTGTTTGTGGTTCGTTTGAGAGGTTACCGGTGGGAGATGAGGACCAGCAAGAGCTTTTCAGGGCTGGCCCCTTTAGTGTAGGAGCAATCCCTGGACGTTCGCAATTTCGGTGTTGAGCTCTGGCCAGATTGAGCAGGAGAGGCAGTGTACGTTGGAAGTTTTAGTAGGCTAAACAAGTTCAGAGCCCAAGTGTTTGTGGTTCGTTTGAGAGGTTACCAGTGGGAGATGAGGACCAGCAAGAGCTTTCAGGGCTGGCACCTTTAGTGTAGGAGCAATCGCTGGACGTTCGCAATTTCGGTGTTGAGCTCTGGCCAGATTGAGCAGGAGAGGCTGTGTACGTTGGAAGTTTTAGTAGGCTAAACAAGTTCAGAGCCCAAGTGTTTGTGGTTCGTTTGAGAGGTTACCAGTGGGAGATGAGGACCAGCAAGAGCTTTCAGGGCTGGCCCTTTTAGTGTAGGAGCAATCGCTGGACGTTCGCAATTTCGGTGTTGAGCTCTGGCCAGATTGAGCAGGAGAGGCTGTGTACATTGGAAGTTTTAGTAGGCTAAACAAGTTCAGAGCCCAAGTGTTTGTGGTTCATTTGAGAGGTTACAGTGGGAGATGAGGACCAGCAAGAGCTTTCAGGGCTGGCCCCTTTAGTGTAGGAGCAATCGCTGGACGTTCGCAATTTCGGTGTTGAGCTCTGGCCAGATTGAGCAGGAGAGGCTGTGTACGTTGGAATTTTTCGTAGGCTAAACAAGTTCAGAGCCCAAGTGTTTGTGGTTCGTTTGAGAGGTTACCAGTGGGAGATGAGGACCAGCAAGAGCTTTCAGGGCTGGCCCCTTTAGTGTAGGAGCAATCGCTGGACGTTCGCAATTTCGGTGTTGAGCTCTGGCCAGATTGAGCAGGAGAGGCTGTGTACGTTGGAAGTTTTAGTAGGCTAAACAAGTTCAGAGCCCAAGTGTTTGTGGTTCGTTTGAGAGGTTACCAGTGGGAGATGAGGACCAGCAAGAGCTTTCAGGGCTGGCCCCTTTAGTGTAGGAGCAATCGCTGGACGTTCGCAATTTCGGTGTTGAGCTCTGGCCAGATTGAGCAGGAGAGGCTGTGTACGTTGGAAGTTTTAGTAGGCTAAACAAGTTCAGAGCAGGAGAGGCTGTGTACGTTGGAAGTTTCGTAGGCTAAACAAGTTCAGAGCCCAAGTGTTTGTGGTTCGTTTGAGAGGTTACCAGTGGGAGATGAGGACCAGCAAGAGCTTTCAGGGCTGGCCCCTTTAGTGTAGGAGCAATCGCTGGACGTTCGCAATTTCGGTGTTGAGCTCTGGCCAGATTGAGCAGGAGAGGCTGTGTACGTTGGAACTTTTAGTAGGCTAAACAAGTTCAGAGCCCAAGTGTTTGTGGTTCGTTTGAGAGGTTACCGGTGGGAGATGAGGACCAGCAAGAGCTTTCAGGGCTGGCCCCTTTAGTGTAGGAGCAATCCTGGACGTTCGCAATTTCGGTGTTGAGCTCTGGCCAGATTGAGCAGGAGAGGCAGTGTACGTTGGAAGTTTTAGTAGGCTAAACAAGTTCAGAGCCCAAGTGTTTGTGGTTCGTTTGAGAGGTTACCAGTGGGAGATGAGGACCAGCAAGAGCTTTCAGGGCTTGCCCCTTTAGTGTAGGAGCAATCCCTGGACGTTCGCAATTTCGGTGTTGAGCTCTGGCCAGATTGAGCAGGAGAGGCTGTGTACGTTGGAAGTTTTAGTAGGCTAAACAAATTCAGAGCCCAAGTGTTTGTGGTTCGTTTGAGAGGTTACCAGTGGGAGATGAGGACCAGCAAGAGCTTTCAGGTCTGGCACCTTTAGTGTAGGAGCAATCGCTGGATGTTCGCAATTTTGGTGTTGAGCTCTGGCCAGATTGAGCAGGAGAGGCTGTGTACGTTGGAAGTTTTAGTAGGCTAAACAAGTTCAGAGCCCAAGTGTTTGTGGTTCGTTTGAGAGGTTACCAGTGGGAGATGAGGAGCAGCAAGAGCTTTCAGGGCTGGCCCCTTTAGTGTAGGAGCAATCGCTGGACATTCGCAATTTCGGTGTTGAGCTCTGGCCAGATTGAGCAGGAGAGGCTGTGTACGTTGGAAGTTTTAGTAGGCTAAACAAGTTCAGAGCCCAAGTGTTTGTGGTTCGTTTGAGAGGTTACCAGTGGGAGATGAGGACCAGCAAGAGCTTTCAGGGCTGGCCCCTTTAGTGTAGGAGCAATCCCTGGACGTTCGCAATTTCGGTGTTGAGCTCTGGCCAGATTGAGCAGGAGAGGCTGTGTACGTTGGAAGTTTTAGTAGGCTAAACAAATTCAGAGCCCAAGTGTTTGTGGTTCGTTTGAGAGGTTACCAGTGGGAGATGAGGACCAGCAAGAGCTTTCAGGTCTGGCACCTTTAGTGTAGGAGCAATCGCTGGATGTTCGCAATTTTGGTGTTGAGCTCTGGCCAGATTGAGCAGGAGAGGCTGTGTACGTTGGAAGTTTTAGTAGGCTAAACAAGTTCAGAGCCCAAGTGTTTGTGGTTCGTTTGAGAGGTTACCAGTGGGAGATGAGGAGCAGCAAGAGCTTTCAGGGCTGGCCCCTTTAGTGTAGGAGCAATCGCTGGACATTCGCAATTTCGGTGTTGAGCTCTGGCCAGATTGAGCAGGAGAGGCTGTGTACGTTGGAAGTTTTAGTAGGCTAAACAAGTTCAGAGGCCAAGTGTTTGTGGTTCGTTTGAGAGGTTACCAGTGGGAGATGAGGACCAGCAAGAGCTTTCAGGGCTGGCCCCTTTAGTGTAGGAGCAATCCCTGGACGTTCGCAATTTCGGTGTTGAGCTCTGGCCAGATTGAGCAGGAGAGGCTGTGTACGTTGGAAGTTTTAGTAGGCTAAACAAGTTCAGAGCCCAAGTGTTTGTGGTTCGTTTGAGAGGTTACCAGTGGGAGATGAGGACCAGCAAGAGCTTTCAGGGCTGGCCCCTTTAGTGTAGGAGCAATCGCTGGACGTTCGCAATTTCGGTGTTGAGCTCTGGCCAGATTGAGCAGGAGAGGCTGTGTACGTTGGAAGTTTTAGTAGGCTAAACAAGTCCAGAGCCCAAGTGTTTGTGGTTCGTTTGAGAGGTTACCAGTGGGAGATGAGGAGCAGCAAGAGCTTTCAGGGCTGGCACCTTTAGTGTAGGAGCAATCCCTGGACGTTCGCAATGTCGGTGTTGAGCTCTGGCCAGATTGAGCAGGAGAGGCTGTGTACGTTGGAAGTTTTCGTAGGCTAAACAAGTTCAGAGCCCAAGTGTTTGTGGTTCGTTTGAGAGGTTACCAGTGGGAGATGAGGACCAGCAAGAGCTTTCAGGGCTGGCACCTTTAGTGTAGGAGCAATCGCTGGACGTTCGCAATTTCGGTGTTGAGCTCTGGCCAGATTGAGCAGGAGAGGCAGTGTACATTGGAACTTTTAGTAGGCTAAACAAGTTCAGAGCCCAAGTGTTTGTGGTTCGTTTGAGAGGTTACCAGTGGGAGATGAGGACCAGCAAGAGCTTTCAGGGCTGGCCCCTTTAGTGTAGGAGCAATCGCTGGACGTTCGCAATTTCGGTGTTGAGCTCTGGCCAGATTGAGCAGGAGAGGCTGTGTACGTTGGAAGTTTTAGTAGGCTAAACAAGTTCAGAGCCCAAGTGTTTGTGGTTCGTTTGAGAGGTTACCAGTGGGAGATGAGGACCAGCAAGAGCTTTCAGGGCTGGCCCCTTTAGTGTAGGAGCAATCGCTGGACGTTCGCAATTTCGGTGTTGAGCTCTGGCCAGATTGAGCAGGAGAGGCTGTGTACGTTGGAAGTTTTAGTAGGCTAAACAAGTTCAGAGCCCAAGTGTTTGTGGTTCGTTTGAGAGGTTACCAGTGGGAGATGAGGACCAGCAAGAGCTTTCAGGGCTGGCCCCTTTAGTGTAGGAGCAATCGCTGGACGTTCGCAATTTCGGTGTTGAGCTCTGGCCAGATTGAGCAGGAGAGGCTGTGTACGTTGGAAGTTTTCGTAGGCTAAACAAGTTCAGAGCCCAAGTGTTTGTGGTTCGTTTGAGAGGTTACCAGTGGGAGATGAGGACCAGCAAGAGCTTTCAGGGCTGGCACCTTTAGTGTAGGAGCAATCGCTGGACGTTCGCAATTTCGGTGTTGAGCTCTGGCCAGATTGAGCAGGAGAGGCAGTGTACGTTGGAACTTTTAGTAGGCTAAACAAGTTGAGAGCCCAAGTGTTTGTGGTTCGTTTGAGAGGTTACCAGTGGGAGATGAGGAGCAGCAAGAGCTTTCAGGGCTGGCCCCTTTAGTGTAGGAGCAATCGCTGGACATTCGCAATTTCGGTGTTGAGCTCTGGCCAGATTGAGCAGGAGAGGCTGTGTACGTTGGAAGTTTTAGTAGGCTAAACAAGTTCAGAGCCCAAGTGTTTGTGGTTCGTTTGAGAGGTTACCAGTGGGAGATGAGGACCAGCAAGAGCTTTCAGGGCTGGCCCCTTTAGTGTAGGAGCAATCCCTGGACGTTCGCAATGTCGGTGTTGAGCTCTGGCCAGATTGAGCAGGAGAGGCTGTGTACGTTGGAAGTTTTAGTAGGCTAAAAAAGTTCAGAGCCCAAGTGTTTGTGGTTCGTTTGAGAGGTTACCAGTGGGAGATGAGGACCAGCAAGAGCTTTCAGGGCTGGCCCCTTTAGTGTAGGAGCAATCGCTGGACGTTCGCAATTTCGGTGTTGAGCTCTGGCCAGATTGAGCAGGAGAGGCTGTGTACGTTGGAAGTTTTAGTAGGCTAAACAAGTTCAGAGCCCAAGTGTTTGTGGTTCGTTTGAGAGGTTACCAGTGGGAGATGAGGACCAGCAAGAGCTTTCAGGGCTGGCACCTTTAGTGTAGGAGCAATCGCTGGACGTTTGCAATTTCGGTGTTGAGCTCTGGCCAGATTGAGCAGGAGAGGCTGTGTACGTTGGAAGTTTTCGTAGGCTAAACAAGTTCAGAGCCCAAGTGTTTGTGGTTCGTTTGAGAGGTTACCAGTGGGAGATGAGGACCAGCAAGAGCTTTCAGGGCTGGCACCTTTAGTGTAGGAGCAATCGCTGGACGTTCGCAATTTCGGTGTTGAGCTCTGGCCAGATTGAGCAGGAGAGGCTCTGTACGTTGGAAGTTTTAGTAGGCTAAACAAGTTCAGAGCCCAAGTGTTTGTGGTTCGTTTGAGAGGTTACCAGTGGGAGATGAGGACCAGCAAGAGCTTTCAGGGCTGGCCCCTTTAGTGTAGGAGCAATCGCTGGACGTTCGCAATTTCGGTGTTGAGCTCTGGCCAGATTGAGCAGGAGAGGCTGTGTACGTTGGAAGTTTTAGTAGGCTAAACAAGTTCAGAGGCCAAGTGTTTGTGGTTCGTTTGAGAGGTTACCAGTGGGAGATGAGGACCAGCAAGAGCTTTCAGGGCTGGCCCCTTTAGTGTAGGAGCAATCCCTGGACGTTCGCAATTTCGGTGTTGAGCTCTGGCCAGATTGAGCAGGAGAGGCTGTGTACGTTGGAAGTTTTAGTAGGCTAAACAAGTTCAGAGCCCAAGTGTTTGTGGTTCGTTTGAGAGGTTACCAGTGGGAGATGAGGACCAGCAAGAGCTTTCAGGGCTGGCCCCTTTAGTGTAGGAGCAATCCCTGGACGTTCGCAATTTCGGTGTTGAGCTCTGGCCAGATTGAGCAGGAGAGGCTGTGTATGTTGGAAGTTTTAGTAGGCTAAACAAGTTCAGAGCCCAAGTGTTTGTGGTTCGTTTGAGAGGTTACCAGTGGGAGATGAGGACCAGCAAGAGCTTTCAGGGCTGGCACCTTTAGTGTAGGAGCAATCGCTGGACGTTCGCAATTTCGGTGTTGAGCTCTGGCCAGATTGAGCAGGAGAGGCTGTGTACGTTGGAAGTTTTCGTAGGCTAAACAAGTTCAGAGCCCAAGTGTTTGTGGTTCGTTTGAGAGGTTACCAGTGGGAGATGAGGACCAGCAAGAGCTTTCAGGGCTGGCACCTTTAGTGTAGGAGCAATCCCTGGACGTTCGCAATTTCGGTGTTGAGCTCTGGCCAGATTGAGCAGGAGAGGCAGTGTACATTGGAACTTTTAGTAGGCTAAACAAGTTCAGAGGCCAAGTGTTTGTGGTTCGTTTGAGAGGTTACCAGTGGGAGATGAGGACCAGCAAGAGCTTTCAGGGCTGGCCCCTTTAGTGTAGGAGCAATCGCTGGACGTTCGCAATTTCGGTGTTGAGCTCTGGCCAGATTGAGCAGGAGAGGCTGTGTACGTTGGAAGTTTTAGTAGGCTAAACAAGTTCAGAGCCCAAGTGTTTGTGGTTCGTTTGAGAGGTTACCAGTGGGAGATGAGGACCAGCAAGAGCTTTCAGGGCTGGCCCCTTTAGCGTAGGAGCAATCGCTGGACGTTCGCAATTTCGGTGTTGAGCTCTGGCCAGATTGAGCAGGAGAGGCTGTGTACGTTGGAAGTTTTAGTAGGCTAAACAAGTTCAGAGCCCAAGTGTTTGTGGTTCGTTTGAGAGGTTACCAGTGGGAGATGAGGACCAGCAAGAGCTTTCAGGGCTGGCCCCTTTAGTGTAGGAGCAATCCCTGGACGTTCGCAATTTCGGTGTTGAGCTCTGGCCAGATTGAGCAGGAGAGGCTGTGTACGTTGGAAGTTTTAGTAGGCTAAACAAGTTCAGAGGCCAAGTGTTTGTGGTTCGTTTGAGAGGTTACCAGTGGGAGATGAGGACCAGCAAGAGCTTTCAGGGCTGGCCCCTTTAGTGTAGGAGCAATCCCTGGACGTTCGCAATTTCGGTGTTGAGCTCTGGCCAGATTGAGCAGGAGAGGCAGTGTACGTTGGAACTTTTAGTAGGCTAAACAAGTTCAGAGCCCAAGTGTTTGTGGTTCGTTTGAGAGGTTACCAGTGGGAGATGAGGACCAGCAAGAGCTTTCAGGGCTGGCCCCTTTAGTGTAGGAGCAATCGCTGGACGTTCGCAATTTCGGTGTTGAGCTCTGGCCAGATTGAGCAGGAGAGGCTGTGTACGTTGGAAGTTTTAGTAGGCTAAACAAGTTCAGAGCCCAAGTGTTTGTGGTTCGTTTGAGAGGTTACCGGTGGGAGATGAGGACCAGCAAGAGCTTTCAGGGCTGGCCCCTTTAGTGTAGGAGCAATCGCTGGACGTTCGCAATTTCGGTGTTGAGCTCTGGCCAGATTGAGCAGGAGAGGCTGTGTACGTTGGAAGTTTTAGTAGGCTAAACAAGTTCAGAGCCCAAGTGTTTGTGGTTCGTTTGAGAGGTTACCAGTGGGAGATGAGGACCAGCAAGAGCTTTCAGGGCTGGCACCTTTAGTGTAGGAGCAATCGCTGGACGTTCGCAATTTCGGTGTTGAGCTCTGGCCAGATTGAGCAGGAGAGGCTGTGTACGTTGGAAGTTTTCGTAGGCTAAACAAGTTCAGAGCCCAAGTGTTTGTGGTTCGTTTGAGAGGTTACCAGTGGGAGATGAGGACCAGCAAGAGCTTTCAGGGCTGGCACCTTTAGTGTAGGAGCAATCCCTGGACGTTCGCAATTTCGGTGTTGAGCTCTGGCCAGATTGAGCAGGAGAGGCAGTGTACATTGGAACTTTTAGTAGGCTAAACAAGTTCAGAGGCCAAGTGTTTGTGGTTCGTTTGAGAGGTTACCAGTGGGAGATGAGGACCAGCAAGAGCTTTCAGGGCTGGCCCCTTTAGTGTAGGAGCAATCGCTGGACGTTCGCAATTTCGGTGTTGAGCTCTGGCCAGATTGAGCAGGAGAGGCTGTGTACGTTGGAAGTTTTAGTAGGCTAAACAAGTTCAGAGCCCAAGTGTTTGTGGTTCGTTTGAGAGGTTACCAGTGGGAGATGAGGACCAGCAAGAGCTTTCAGGGCTGGCCCCTTTAGTGTAGGAGCAATCCCTGGACGTTCGCAATTTCGGTGTTGAGCTCTGGCCAGATTGAGCAGGAGAGGCTGTGTACGTTGGAAGTTTTAGTAGGCTAAACAAGTTCAGAGCCCAAGTGTTTGTGGTTCGTTTGAGAGGTTACCAGTGGGAGATGAGGACCAGCAAGAGCTTTCAGGGCTGGCCCCTTTAGTGTAGGAGCAATCCCTGGACGTTCGCAATTTCGGTGTTGAGCTCTGGCCAGATTGAGCAGGAGAGGCTGTGTACGTTGGAAGTTTTAGTAGGCTAAACAAGTTCAGAGCCCAAGTGTTTGTGGTTCGTTTGAGAGGTTACCAGTGGGAGATGAGGACCAGCAAGAGCTTTCAGGGCTGGCCCCTTTAGTGTAGGAGCAATCGCTGGACGTTCGCAATTTCGGTGTTGAGCTCTGGCCAGATTGAGCAGGAGAGGCTGTGTACGTTGGAAGTTTTAGTAGGCTAAAGAAGTTCAGAGCCCAAGTGTTTGTGGTTTGTTTGAGAGGTTACCAGTGGGAGATGAGGACCAGCAAGAGCTTTCAGGGCTGGCACCTTTAGTGTAGGAGCAATCGCTGGACGTTCGCAATTTCGGTGTTGAGCTCTGGCCAGATTGAGCAGGAGAGGCTGTGTACGTTGGAAGTTTTCGTAGGCTAAACAAGTTCAGAGCCCAAGTGTTTGTGGTTCGTTTGAGAGGTTACCAGTGGGAGATGAGGACCAGCAAGAGCTTTCAGGGCTGGCACCTTTAGTGTAGGAGCAATCGCTGGACGTTCGCAATTTCGGTGTTGAGCTCTGGCCAGATTGAGCAGGAGAGGCAGTGTACGTTGGAACTTTTAGTAGGCTAAACAAGTTCAGAGCCCAAGTGTTTGTGGTTCGTTTGAGAGGTTACCAGTGGGAGATGAGGACCAGCAAGAGCTTTCAGGGCTGGCCCTTTAGTGTAGGAGCAATCGCTGGACGTTCGCAAAATCGGTGTTGAGCTCTGGCCAGATTGAGCAGGAGAGGCTGTGTACGTTGGAAGTTTTAGTAGGCTAAACAAGTTCAGAGCCCAAGTGTTTGTGGTTCGTTTGAGAGGTTACCAGTGGGAGATGAGGACCAGCAAGAGCTTTCAGGGCTGGCACCTTTAGTGTAGGAGCAATCCCTGGACGTTCGCAATTTCGGTGTTGAGCTCTGGCCAGATTGAGCAGGAGAGGCTGTGTACGTTGGAAGTTTTAGTAGGCTAAACAAGTTCAGAGCCCAAGTGTTTGTGGTTCGTTTGAGAGGTTACCAGTGGGAGATGAGGACCAGCAAGAGCTTTCAGGGCTGGCACCTTTAGTGTAGGAGCAATCGCTGGACGTTCGCAATTTCGGTGTTGAGCTCTGGCCAGATTGAGCAGGAGAGGCTGTGTACGTTGGAAGTTTTAGTAGGCTAAACAAGTTCAGAGGCCCAAGTGTTTGTGGTTCGTTTGAGAGGTTACCAGTGGGAGATGAGGACCAGCAAGAGCGTTCAGGGCTGGCCCCTTTAGTGTAGGAGCAATCGCTGGACGTTCGCAATTTCGGTGTTGAGCTCTGGCCAGATTGAGCAGGAGAGGCAGTGTACGTTGGAACTTTTAGTAGGCTAAACAAGTTCAGAGCCCAAGTGTTTGTGGTTCGTTTGAGAGGTTACCAGTGGGAGATGAGGACCAGCAAGAGCTTTCAGGGCTGGCACCTTTAGTGTAGGAGCAATCGCTGGACGTTCGCAATTTCGGTGTTGAGCTCTGGCCAGATTGAGCAGGAGAGGCTGTGTACGTTGGAAGTTTTAGTAGGCTAAACAAGTTCAGAGCCCAAGTGTTTGTGGTTCGTTTGAGAGGTTACCAGTGGGAGATGAGGACCAGCAAGAGCTTTCAGGGCTGGCCCCTTTAGTGTAGGAGCAATCCCTGGACGTTCGCAATTTCGGTGTTGAGCTCTGGCCAGATTGAGCAGGAGAGGCTGTGTACGTTGGAAGTTTTAGTAGGCTAAACAAGTTCAGAGCCCAAGTGTTTGTGGTTCGTTTGAGAGGTTACCAGTGGGAGATGAGGACCAGCAAGAGCTTTCAGGGCTGGCCCCTTTAGTGTAGGAGCAATCCCTGGACGTTCGCAATTTCGGTGTTGAGCTCTGGCCAGATTGAGCAGGAGAGGCAGTGTACGTTGGAAGTTTTCGTAGGCTAAACAAGTTCAGAGCCCAAGTGTTTGTGGTTCGTTTGAGAGGTTACCGGTGGGAGATGAGGACCAGCAAGAGCTTTCAGGGCTGGCCCCTTTAGTGTAGGAGCAATCGCTGGACGTTCGCAATTTCGGTGTTGAGCTCTGGCCAGATTGAGCAGGAGAGGCTGTGTACGTTGGAAGTTTTAGTAGGCTAAACAAGTTCAGAGCCCAAGTGTTTGTGGTTCGTTTGAGAGGTTACCAGTGGGAGATGAGGACCAGCAAGAGCTTTCAGGGCTGGCCCCTTTAGTGTAGGAGCAATCGCTGGACGTTCGCAATTTTGGTGTTGAGCTCTGGCCAGATTGAGCAGGAGAGGCTGTGTACGTTGGAAGTTTTAGTAGGCTAAACAAGTTCAGAGCCCAAGTGTTTGTGGTTCGTTTGAGAGGTTACCAGTGGGAGATGAGGACCAGCAAGAGCTTTCAGGGCTGGCCCCTTTAGTGTAGGAGCAATCCCTGGACGTTCGCAATTTCGGTGTTGAGCTCTGGCCAGATTGAGCAGGAGAGGCTGTGTACGTTGGAAGTTTTAGTAGGCTAAACAAGTTCAGAGCCCAAGTGTTTGTGGTTCGTTTGAGAGGTTACCAGTGGGAGATGAGGACCAGCAAGAGCTTTCAGGGCTGGCACCTTTAGTGTAGGAGCAATCCCTGGACGTTCGCAATGTCGGTGTTGAGCTCTGGCCAGATTGAGCAGGAGAGGCTGTGTAGGTTGGAAGTTTTAGTAGGCTAAACAAGTTCAGAGTCCAAGTGTTTGTGGTTCGTTTGAGAGGTTACCAGTGGGAGATGAGGAGCAGCAAGAGCTTTCAGGGCTGGCCCCTTTAGTGTAGGAGCAATCCCTGGACGTTCGCAATTTCGGTGTTGAGCTCTGGCCAGATTGAGCAGGAGAGGCTGTGTACGTTGGAAGTTTTAGTAGGCTAAACAAGTTCAGAGCCCAAGTGTTTGTGGTTCGTTTGAGAGGTTACCAGTGGGAGATGAGGACCAGCAAGAGCTTTCAGGGCTGGCCCCTTTAGTGTAGGAGCAATTGCTGGACGTTCGCAATTTCGGTGTTGAGCTCTGGCCAGATTGAGCAGGAGAGGCTGTGTACGTTGGAAGTTTTAGTAGGCTAAACAAGTTCAGAGCACAAGTGTTTGTGGTTCGTTTGAGAGGTTACCAGTGGGAGATGAGGACCAGCAAGAGCTTTCAGGGCTGGCCCCTTTAGTGTAGGAGCAATCCCTGGACGTTCGCAATTTCGGTGTTGAGCTCTGGCCAGATTGAGCAGGAGAGGCTGTGTACGTTGGAAGTTTTAGTAGGCTAAACAAGTTCAGAGGCCAAGTGTTTGTGGTTCGTTTGAGAGGTTACCAGTGGGAGATGAGGACCAGCAAGAGCTTTCAGGGCTGGCCCCTTTAGTGTAGGAGCAATCCCTGGACGTTCGCAATTTCGGTGTTGAGCTCTGGCCAGATTGAGCAGGAGAGGCTGTGTACGTTGGAAGTTTTAGTAGGCTAAACAAGTTCAGAGCCCAAGTGTTTGTGGTTCGTTTGAGAGGTTACCAGTGGGAGATGAGGACCAGCAAGAGCTTTCAGGGCTGGCCCCTTTAGTGTAGGAGCAATCCCTGGACGTTCGCAATTTCGGTGTTGAGCTCTGGCCAGATTGAGCAGGAGAGGCTGTGTACGTTGGAAGTTTTAGTAGGCTAAACAAGTTCAGAGGCCAAGTGTTTGTGGTTCGTTTGAGAGGTTACCAGTGGGAGATGAGGACCAGCAAGAGCTTTCAGGGCTGGCCCCTTTAGTGTAGGAGCAATCCCTGGACGTTCGCAATTTCGGTGTTGAGCTCTGGCCAGATTGAGCAGGAGAGGCTGTGTACGTTGGAAGTTTTAGTAGGCTAAACAAGTTCAGAGCCCAAGTGTTTGTGCTTCGTTTGAGAGGTTACCAGTGGGAGATGAGGACCAGCAAGAGCTTTCAGGGCTGGCCCCTTTAGTGTAGGAGCAATCCCTGGACGTTCGCAATTTCGGTGTTGAGCTCTGGCCAGATTGAGCAGGAGAGGCTGTGTACGTTGGAAGTTTTAGTAGGCTTAACAAGTTCAGAGCCCAAGTGTTTGTGGTTCGTGTGAGAGGTTACCAGTGGGAGATGAGGACCAGCAAGAGCTTTCAGGGCTGGCCCCTTTAGTGTAGGAGCAATCGCTGGACGTTCGCAATTTCGGTGTTGAGCTCTGGCCAGATTGAGCAGGAGAGGCTGTGTACGTTGGAAGTTTTAGTAGGCTAAACAAGTTCAGAG
The DNA here is from genome assembly GCF_030936135.1 of Gavia stellata. NCBI lineage: Eukaryota > Metazoa > Chordata > Aves > Gaviiformes > Gaviidae > Gavia > Gavia stellata. The sequence goes on along the minus strand of NW_026776655.1, from coordinate 24,183 downwards.
CCCCAGTGTTTGTGGTTCGTTTGAGAGGTTACCAGTGGGAGATGAGGACCAGCAAGAGCTTTCAGGGCTGGCACCTTTAGTGTAGGAGCAATCGCTGGACGTTCGCAATTTCGGTGTTGAGCTCTGGCCAGATTGAGCAGGAGAGGCTGTGTACGTTGGAAGTTTTAGTAGGCTAAACAAGTTCAGAGCCCAAGTGTTTGTGGTTCGTTTGAGAGGTTACCAGTGGGAGATGAGGAGCAACAAGAGCTTTCAGGGCTGGCCCCTTTAGTGTAGGAGCAATCCCTGGACGTTCGCAATTTCGGTGTTGAGCTCTGGCCAGATTGAGCAGGAGAGGCTGTGTACGTTGGAAGTTTTAGTAGGCTAAACAAGTTCAGAGCCCAAGTGTTTGTGGTTCGTTTGAGAGGTTACCAGTGGGAGATGAGGACCAGCAAGAGCTTTCAGGGCTGGCCCCTTTAGTGTAGGAGCAATCCCTGGACGTTCGCAATTTCGGTGTTGAGCTCTGGCCAGATTGAGCAGGAGAGGCTGTGTACGTTGGAAGTTTTAGTAGGCTAAACAAGTTCAGAGGCCAAGTGTTTGTGGTTCGTTTGAGAGGTTACCAGTGGGAGATGAGGACCAGCAAGAGCTTTCAGGGCTGGCCCCTTTAGTGTAGGAGCAATCCCTGGACGTTCGCAATTTCGGTGTTGAGCTCTGGCCAGATTGAGCAGGAGAGGCTGTGTACGTTGGAAGTTTTAGTAGGCTAAACAAGTTCAGAGCCCAAGTGTTTGTGGTTCGTTTGAGAGGTTACCAGTGGGAGATGAGGACCAGCAAGAGCTTTCAGGGCTGGCACCTTTAGTGTAGGAGCAATCCCTGGACGTTCGCAATTTCGGTGTTGAGCTCTGGCCAGATTGAGCAGGAGAGGCTGTGTACGTTGGAAGTTTTAGTAGGCTAAACAAGTTCAGAGCCCAAGTGTTTGTGGTTCGTTTGAGAGGTTACCAGTGGGAGATGAGGACCAGCAAGAGCTTTCAGGTCTGGCCCCTTTAGTGTAGGAGCAATCCCTGGACGTTCGCAATTTCGGTGTTGAGCTCTGGCCAGATTGAGCAGGAGAGGCTGTGTACGTTGGAAGTTTTAGTAGGCTAAACAAGTTCAGAGGCCAAGTGTTTGTGCTTCGTTTGAGAGGTTACCAGTGGGAGATGAGGACCAGCAAGAGCTTTCAGGGCTGGCCCCTTTAGTGTAGGAGCAATCCCTGGACGTTCGCAATTTCGGTGTTGAGCTCTGGCCAGATTGAGCAGGAGAGGCTGTGTACGTTGGAAGTTTTAGTAGGCTTAACAAGTTCAGAGCCCAAGTGTTTGTGGTTCGTGTGAGAGGTTACCAGTGGGAGATGAGGACCAGCAAGAGCTTTCAGGGCTGGCCCCTTTAGTGTAGGAGCAATCGCTGGACGTTCGCAATTTCGGTGTTGAGCTCTGGCCAGATTGAGCAGGAGAGGCTGTGTACGTTGGAAGTTTTAGTAGGCTAAACAAGTTCAGAGGCCAAGTGTTTGTGGTTCGTTTGAGAGGTTACCAGTGGGAGATGAGGACCAGCAAGAGCTTTCAGGGCTGGCACCTTTAGTGTAGGAGCAATCGCTGGACGTTCGCAATTTCGGTGTTGAGCTCTGGCCAGATTGAGCAGGAGAGGCTGTGTACGTTGGAAGTTTTAGTAGGCTAAACAAGTTCAGAGCCCAAGTGTTTGTGGTTCGTTTGAGAGGTTACCAGTGGGAGATGAGGAGCAACAAGAGCTTTCAGGGCTGGCCCCTTTAGTGTAGGAGCAATCCCTGGACGTTCGCAATTTCGGTGTTGAGCTCTGGCCAGATTGAGCAGGAGAGGCTGTGTACGTTGGAAGTTTTAGTAGGCTAAACAAGTTCAGAGGCCAAGTGTTTGTGGTTCGTTTGAGAGGTTACCAGTGGGAGATGAGGACCAGCAAGAGCTTTCAGGGCTGGCCCCTTTAGTGTAGGAGCAATCGCTGGACGTTCGCAATTTCGGTGTTGAGCTCTGGCCAGATTGAGCAGGAGAGGCTGTGTACGTTGGAAGTTTTAGTAGGCTAAACAAGTTCAGAGGCCAAGTGTTTGTGGTTCGTTTGAGAGGTTACCAGTGGGAGATGAGGACCAGCAAGAGCTTTCAGGGCTGGCCCCTTTAGTGTAGGAGCAATCGCTGGACGTTCGCAATTTCGGTGTTGAGCTCTGGCCAGATTGAGCAGGAGAGGCTGTGTACGTTGGAAGTTTTAGTAGGCTAAACAAGTTCAGAGCCAGGTAAGTGTTTTGGTGGTTCGTTTGAGAGGTTACCAGTGGGAGATGAGGACCAGGAAGAGCTTTCAGGGCTGGCACCTTTAGTGTAGGAGCAATCGCTGGACGTTCGCAATTTCGGTGTTGAGCTCTGGCCAGATTGAGCAGGAGAGGCTGTGTACGTTGGAAGTTTTAGTAGGCTAAACAAGTTCAGAGGCCAAGTGTTTGTGGTTCGTTTGAGAGGTTACCAGTGGGAGATGAGGAGCAGCAAGAGCTTTCAGGGCTGGCCCCTTTAGTGTAGGAGCAATCGCTGGACGTTCGCAATTTCGGTGTTGAGCTCTGGCCAGATTGAGCAGGAGAGGCTGTGTACGTTGGAAGTTTTAGTAGGCTAAACAAGTTCAGAGGCCAAGTGTTTGTGGTTCGTTTGAGAGGTTACCAGTGGGAGATGAGGAGCAGCAAGAGCTTTCAGGGCTGGCCCCTTTAGTGTAGGAGCAATCGCTGGACGTTCGCAATGTTGGTGTTGAGCTCTGGCCAGATTGAGCAGGAGAGGCTGTGTACGTTGGAAGTTTTAGTAGGCTAAACAAGTTCAGAGGCCAAGTGTTTGTGGTTCGTTTGAGAGGTTACCAGTGGGAGATGAGGACCAGCAAGAGCTTTCAGGGCTGGCACCTTTAGTGTAGGAGCAATCGCTGGACGTTCGCAATTTCGGTGTTGAGCTCTGGCCAGATTGAGCAGGAGAGGCTGTGTACGTTGGAAGTTTTAGTAGGCTAAACAAGTTCAGAGCCCAAGTGTTTGTGGTTCGTTTGAGAGGTTACCAGTGGGAGATGAGGACCAGCAAGAGCTCTCAGGGCTGGCCCCTTTACTGTAGGAGCAATCGCTGGACGTTCGCAATTTCGGTGTTGAGCTCTGGCCAGATTGAGCAGGAGAGGCTGTGTACGTTGGAAGTTTTAGTAGGCTAAACAAGTTCAGAGCCCAAGTGTTTGTGGTTCGTTTGAGAGGTTACCAGTGGGAGATGAGGACCAGCAAGAGCTTTCAGGGCTGGCACCTTTAGTGTAGGAGCAATCGCTGGACGTTCGCAATTTCGGTGTTGAGCTCTGGCCAGATTGAGCAGGAGAGGCTGTGTACGTTGGAAGTTTTAGTAGGCTAAACAAGTTCAGAGGCCCAAGTGTTTGTGGTTCGTTTGAGAGGTTACCAGTGGGAGATGAGGACCAGCAAGAGCTTTCAGGGCTGGCCCCTTTAGTGTAGGAGCAATCCCTGGACGTTCGCAATTTCGGTGTTGAGCTCTGGCCAGATTGAGCAGGAGAGGCAGTGTACGTTGGAAGTTTTAGTAGGCTAAACAAGTTCAGAGCCCAAGTGTTTGTGGTTCGTTTGAGAGGTTACCAGTGGGAGATGAGGACCAGCAAGAGCTTTCAGGGCTGGCCCCTTTAGTGTAGGAGCAATCCCTGGACGTTTGCAATTTCGGTGTTGAGCTCTGGCCAGATTGAGCAGGAGAGGCTGTGTACGTTGGAAGTTTTAGTAGGCTAAACAAGTTCAGAGCCCAAGTGTTTGTGGTTCGTTTGAGAGGTTACCAGTGGGAGATGAGGACCAGCAAGAGCTTTCAGGGCTGGCCCCTTTAGTGTAGGAGCAATCGCTGGACGTTCGCAATTTCGGTGTTGAGCTCTGGCCAGATTGAGCAGGAGAGGCTGTGTACGTTGGAAGTTTTAGTAGGCTAAACAAGTTCAGAGCCCAAGTGTTTGTGGTTCGTTGAGAGGTTACCAGTGGGAGATGAGGACCAGGAAGAGCTTTCAGGGCTGGCCCCTTTAGTGTAGGAGCAATCGCTGGACATTCGCAATTTCGGTGTTGAGCTCTGGCCAGATTGAGCAGGAGAGGCTGTGTACGTTGGAAGTTTTAGTAGGCTAAACAAGTTCAGAGGCCAAGTGTTTGTGGTTCGTTTGAGAGGTTACCAGTGGGAGATGAGGACCAGCAAGAGCTTTCAGGGCTGGCCCCTTTAGTGTAGGAGCAATCGCTGGACGTTCGCAATTTCGGTGTTGAGCTCTGGCCAGATTGAGCAGGAGAGGCTGTGTACGTTGGAAGTTTTAGTAGGCTAAACAAGTTCAGAGCCCAAGTGTTTGTGGTTCGTTTGAGAGGTTACCAGTGGGAGATGAGGACCAGGAAGAGCTTTCAGGGCTGGCACCTTTAGTGTAGGAGCAATCGCTGGACGTTCGCAATTTCGGTGTTGAGCTCTGGCCAGATTGAGCAGGAGAGGCTGTGTACGTTGGAAGTTTTAGTAGGCTAAACAAGTTCAGAGGCCAAGTGTTTGTGGTTTGAGGTTACCAGTGGGAGATGAGGACCAGCAAGAGCTTTCAGGGCTGGCCCCTTTAGTGTAGGAGCAATCGCTGGACGTTCGCAATTTCGGTGTTGAGCTCTGGCCAGATTGAGCAGGAGAGGCTGTGTACGTTGGAAGTTTTAGTAGGCTAAACAAGTTCAGAGCCCAAGTGTTTGTGGTTTGTTTGAGAGGTTACCAGTGGGAGATGAGGACCAGCAAGAGCTTTCAGGCTGGCCCCTTTAGTGTAGGAGCAATCGCTGGACGTTCGCAATTTCGGTGTTGAGCTCTGGCCAGATTGAGCAGGAGATGCTGTGTACGTTGGAAGTTTTAGTAGGCTAAACAAGTTCAGAGCCCAAGTGTTTGTGGTTTCGTGTGAGAGGTTACCAGTGGGAGATGAGGACCAGCAAGAGCTTTCAGGGCTGGCACCTTTAGTGTAGGAGCAATCGCTGGACGTTCGCAATTTCGGTGTTGAGCTCTGGCCAGATTGAGCAGGAGAGGCTGTGTACGTTGGAAGTTTTAGTAGGCTAAACAAGTTCAGAGCCCAAGTGTTTGTGGTTCGTGTGAGAGGTTACCAGTGGGAGATGAGGACCAGCAAGAGCTTTCAGGGCTGGCACCTTTAGTGTAGGAGCAATCGCTGGACGTTCGCAATTTCGGTGTTGAGCTCTGGGCCAGATTGAGCAGGAGAGGCTGTGTACGTTGGAAGTTTTAGTAGGCTAAACAAGTTCAGAGCCCAAGTGTTTGTGGTTCGTTTGAGAGGTTACCAGTGGGAGATGAGGACCAGCAAGAGCTTTCAGGGCTGGCCCCTTTAGTGTAGGAGCAATCGCTGGACGTTCGCAATTTCGGTGTTGAGCTCTGGCCAGATTGAGCAGGAGAGGCTGTGTACGTTGGAAGTTTTAGTAGGCTAAACAAGTTCAGAGCCCAAGTGTTTGTGGTTCGTTTGAGAGGTTACCAGTGGGAGATGAGGACCAGCAAGAGCTTTCAGGGCTGGCCCCTTTAGTGTAGGAGCAATCGCTGGACGTTCGCAATTTCGGTGTTGAGCTCTGGCCAGATTGAGCAGGAGAGGCTGTGTACGTTGGAAGTTTTAGTAGGCTAAACAAGTTCAGAGCCCAAGTGTTTGTGGTTCGTTTGAGAGGTTACCAGTGGGAGATGAGGACCAGCAAGAGCTTTCAGGGCTGGCCCCTTTAGTGTAGGAGCAATCCGCTGGACGTTCGCAATTTCGGTGTTGAGCTCTGGCCAGATTGAGCAGGAGAGGCTGTGTACGTTGGAAGTTTTAGTAGGCTAAACAAGTTCAGAGCCCAAGTGTTTGTGGTTCGTTTGAGAGGTTACCAGTGGGAGATGAGGACCAGCAAGAGCTTTCAGGGCTGGCCCCTTTAGTGTAGGAGCAATCCCTGGACGTTCGCAATTTCGGTGTTGAGCTCTGGCCAGATTGAGCAGGAGAGGCTGTGTACGTTGGAAGTTTTAGTAGGCTAAACAAGTTCAGAGCCCAAGTGTTTGTGGTTCGTTTGAGAGGTTACCAGTGGGAGATGAGAACCAGCAAGAGCTTTCAGGGCTGGCCCCTTTAGTGTAGGAGCAATCCCTGGACGTTCGCAATTTCGGTGTTGAGCTCTGGCCAGATTGAGCAGGAGAGGCTGTGTACGTTGGAAGTTTTAGTAGGCTAAACAAGTTCAGAGCCCAAGTGTTTGTGGTTCGTTTGAGAGGTTACCAGTGGGAGATGAGGAACCAGCAAGAGCTTTCAGGGCTGGCCCCTTTAGTGTAGGAGCAATCCCTGGACGTTCGCAATTTCGGTGTTGAGCTCTGGCCAGATTGAGCAGGAGAGGCTGTGTACGTTGGAAGTTTTAGTAGGCTAAACAAGTTCAGAGCCCAAGTGTTTGTGGTTCGTTTGAGAGGTTACCAGTGGGAGATGAGGACCAGCAAGAGCTTTCAGGGCTGGCACCTTTAGTGTAGGAGCAATCGCTGGACGTTCGCAATTTCGGTGTTGAGCTCTGGCCAGATTGAGCAGGAGAGGCTGTGTACGTTGGAAGTTTTAGTAGGCTAAACAAGTTCAGAGCCCAAGTGTTTGTGGTTCGTTTGAGAGGTTACCAGTGGGAGATGAGGACCAGCAAGAGCTTTCAGGGCTGGCACCTTTAGTGTAGGAGCAATCGCTGGACGTTCGCAATTTCGGTGTTGAGCTCTGGCCAGATTGAGCAGGAGAGGCTGTGTACGTTGGAAGTTTTAGTAGGCTAAACAAGTTCAGAGCCCAAGTGTTTGTGGTTCGTTTGAGAGGTTACCAGTGGGAGATGAGGACCAGCAAGAGCTTTCAGGGCTGGCACCCTTTAGTGTAGGAGCAATCGCTGGACGTTCGCAATTTCGGTGTTGAGCTCTGGCCAGATGAGCAGGAGAGGCTGTGTACGTTGGAAGTTTTAGTAGGCTAAACAAGTTCAGAGCCCAAGTGTTTGTGGTTCGTTTGAGAGGTTACCAGTGGGAGATGAGGACCAGCAAGAGCTTTCAGGGCTGGCCCCTTTAGTGTAGGAGCAATCCCTGGACGTTCGCAATTTCGGTGTTGAGCTCTGGCCAGATTGAGCAGGAGAGGCTGTGTACGTTGGAAGTTTTAGTAGGCTAAACAAGTTCAGAGCCCAAGTGTTTGTGGTTCGTTTGAGAGGTTACCAGTGGGAGATGAGAACCAGCAAGAGCTTTCAGGGCTGGCCCCTTTAGTGTAGGAGCAATCCCTGGACGTTCGCAATTTCGGTGTTGAGCTCTGGCCAGATTGAGCAGGAGAGGCTGTGTACGTTGGAAGTTTTAGTAGGCTAAACAAGTTCAGAGGCCAAGTGTTTGTGGTTCGTTTGAGAGGTTACCAGTGGGAGATGAGGAACCAGCAAGAGCTTTCAGGGCTGGCCCCTTTAGTGTAGGAGCAATCGCTGGACGTTCGCAATTTCGGTGTTGAGCTCTGGCCAGATTGAGCAGGATTTTAGTGTAGGAGCAATCGCTGGACGTTCGCAATTTCGGTGTTGAGCTCTGGCCAGATTGAGCAGGAGAGGCTGTGTACGTTGGAAGTTTTAGTAGGCTAAACAAGTTCAGAGGCCAAGTGTTTGTGGTTCGTTTGAGAGGTTACCAGTGGGAGATGAGGACCAGCAAGAGCTTTCAGGGCTGGCACCTTTAGTGTAGGAGCAATCGCTGGACGTTCGCAATTTCGGTGTTGAGCTCTGGCCAGATTGAGCAGGAGAGGCTGTGTACGTTGGAAGTTTTAGTAGGCTAAACAAGTTCAGAGCCCAAGTGTTTGTGGTTCGTTTGAGAGGTTACCAGTGGGAGATGAGAACCAGCAAGAGCTTTCAGGGCTGGCCCCTTTAGTGTAGGAGCAATCCCTGGACGTTCGCAATTTCGGTGTTGAGCTCTGGCCAGATTGAGCAGGAGAGGCTGTGTACGTTGGAAGTTTTAGTAGGCTAAACAAGTTCAGAGCCCAAGTGTTTGTGGTTCGTTTGAGAGGTTACCAGTGGGAGATGAGAACCAGCAAGAGCTTTCAGGGCTGGCCCCTTTAGTGTAGGAGCAATCCCTGGACGTTCGCAATTTCGGTGTTGAGCTCTGGCCAGATTGAGCAGGAGAGGCTGTGTACGTTGGAAGTTTTAGTAGGCTAAACAAGTTCAGAGCCCAAGTGTTTGTGGTTCGTTTGAGAGGTTACCAGTGGGAGATGAGGACCAGCAAGAGCTTTCAGGGCTGGCCCCTTTAGTGTAGGAGCAATCCCTGGACGTTCGCAATTTCGGTGTTGAGCTCTGGCCAGATTGAGCAGGAGAGGCTGTGTACGTTGGAAGTTTTAGTAGGCGAAACAAGTTCAGAGGCCAAGTGTTTGTGGTTCGTTTGAGAGGTTACCAGTGGGAGATGAGGAGCAGCAAGAGCTTTCAGGGCTGGCCCCTTTAGTGTAGGAGCAATCGCTGGACGTTCGCAATTTCGGTGTTGAGCTCTGGCCAGATTGAGCAGGAGAGGCTGTGTACGTTGGAAGTTTTAGTAGGCTAAACAAGTTCAGAGCCCAAGTGTTTGTGGTTCGTTTGAGAGGTTACCAGTGGGAGATGAGGACCAGCAAGAGCTTTCAGGGCTGGCCCCTTTAGTGTAGGAGCAATCCCTGGACGTTCGCAATTTCGGTGTTGAGCTCTGGCCAGATTGAGCAGGAGAGGCTGTGTACGTTGGAAGTTTTAGTAGGCTAAACAAGTTCAGAGCCCAAGTGTTTGTGGTTCGTTTGAGAGGTTACCAGTGGGAGATGAGGACCAGCAAGAGCTTTCAGGGCTGGCACCTTTAGTGTAGGAGCAATCGCTGGACGTTCGCAATTTCGGTGTTGAGCTCTGGCCAGATTGAGCAGGAGAGGCTGTGTACGTTGGAAGTTTTAGTAGGCTAAACAAGTTCAGAGCCCAAGTGTTTGTGGTTTGTTTGAGAGGTTACCAGTGGGAGATGAGGACCAGCAAGAGCTTTCAGGGCTGGCCCCTTTAGTGTAGGAGCAATCCCTGGACGTTCGCAATTTCGGTGTTGAGCCCTGGCCAGATTGAGCAGGAGAGGCTGTGTACGTTGGAAGTTTTAGTAGGCTAAACAAGTTCAGAGCCCAAGTGTTTGTGGTTCGTTTGAGAGGTTACCAGTGGGAGATGAGGACCAGCAAGAGCTTTCAGGGCTGGCCCCTTTAGTGTAGGAGCAATCGCTGGACATTCGCAATTTCGGTGTTGAGCTCTGGCCAGATTGAGCAGGAGAGGCTGTGTACGTTGGAAGTTTTAGTAGGCTAAACAAGTTCAGAGCCCAAGTGTTTGTGGTTCGTTTGAGAGGTTACCAGTGGGAGATGAGGACCAGCAAGAGCTTTCAGGGCTGGCCCCTTTAGTGTAGGAGCAATCGCTGGACGTTCGCAATTCCGCTGTTAAGCTCTGGCCAGATTGAGCAGGAGAGGCTGTGTACGTTGGAAGTTTTAGTAGGCTAAACAAGTTCAGAGCCCAAGTGTTTGTGGTTCGTTTGAGAGGTTACCAGTGGGAGATGAGGACCAGCAAGAGCTTTCAGGTCTGGCACCTTTAGTGTAGGAGCAATCGCTGGACGTTTGCAATTTCGGTGTTGCTCTGGCCAGATTGAGCAGGAGAGGCTGTGTACGTTGGAAGTTTTAGTAGGCTAAACAAGTTCAGAGCCCAAGTGTTTGTGGTTCGTTTGAGAGGTTACCAGTGGGAGATGAGGACCAGCAAGAGCTTTCAGGGCTGGCACCTTTAGTGTAGGAGCAATCGCTGGACGTTCGCAATTTCGGTGTTGAGCTCTGGCCAGATTGAGCAGGAGAGGCTGTGTACGTTGGAAGTTTTAGTAGGCTAAACAAGTTCAGAGGCCAAGTGTTTGTGGTTCGTTTGAGAGGTTACCAGTGGGAGATGAGGACCAGCAAGAGCTTTCAGGGCTGGCCCCTTTAGTGTAGGAGCAATCGCTGGACGTTCGCAATTTCGGTGTTGAGCTCTGGCCAGATTGAGCAGGAGAGGCTGTGTACGTTGGAAGTTTAGTAGGCTAACAAGTGTTAGTGGCATAGTTTAGAGGTTCGTTTGAGAGGTTACCAGTGAGCTGAGGCCTGAGAGACTTGCAAGCGCTTTGAGGCTTGCCCTTTCGTGTGAGCTCTGGCAGATTGAGCAGGAGAGGCTGTGTACGTTGGATGTTTCGTAGGCTAACAAGTTCAGCCAAGGTTGTTAGATGAGGACCAGCAAGAGCTTTCAGGGCTGGCCCCTTTAGTGTAGGAGCAATCGCTGGACGTTCGCAATTTCGGTGTTGAGCTCTGGCCAGATTGAGCAGGAGAGGCTGTGTACGTTGGAAGTTTTAGTAGGCTAAACAAGTTCAGAGGCCAAGTGTTTGTGGTTCGTTTGAGAGGTTACCAGTGGGAGATGAGGACCAGCAAGAGCTTTCAGGGCTGGCACCTTTAGTGTAGGAGCAATCGCTGGAACGTTCGCAATTTCGGTGTTGAGCTCTGGCCAGATTGAGCAGGAGAGGCTGTGTACGTTGGAAGTTTTAGTAGGCTAAACAAGTTCAGAGGCCAAGTGTTTGTGGTTCGTTTGAGAGGTTACCAGTGGGAGATGAGGAGCAGCAAGAGCTTTCAGGGCTGGCCCCTTTAGTGTAGGAGCAATCCCTGGACGTTCGCAATTTCGGTGTTGAGCTCTGGCCAGATTGAGCAGGAGAGGCTGTGTACGTTGGAAGTTTTAGTAGGCTAAACAAGTTCAGAGCCAAGTGTTTGTGGTTCGTTTGAGAGGTTACCAGTGGGAGATGAGGACCAGCAAGAGCTTTCAGGGCTGGCCCCTTTAGTGTAGGAGCAATCGCTGGACGTTCGCAATTTCGGTGTTGAGCTCTGGCCAGATTGAGCAGGAGAGGCTGTGTACGTTGGAAGTTTTAGTAGGCTAAACAAGTTCAGAGGCCAAGTGTTTGTGGTTCGTTTGAGAGGTTACCAGTGGGAGATGAGGACCAGCAAGAGCTTTCAGGGCTGGCACCTTTAGTGTAGGAGCAATCGCTGGACGTTCGCAATTTCGGTGTTGAGCTCTGGCCAGATTGAGCAGGAGAGGCTGTGTACGTTGGAAGTTTTAGTAGGCTAAACAAGTTCAGAGCCCAAGTGTTTGTGGTTCGTTTGAGAGGTTACCAGTGGGAGATGAGAACCAGCAAGAGCTTTCAGGGCTGGCCCCTTTAGTGTAGGAGCAATCCCTGGACGTTCGCAATTTCGGTGTTGAGCTCTGGCCAGATTGAGCAGGAGAGGCTGTGTACGGTTGGAAGTTTTAGTAGGCTAAACAAGTTCAGAGCCAAGTGTTTGTGGTTCGTTTGAGAGGTTACCAGTGGGAGATGAGGACCAGCAAGAGCTTTCAGGGCTGGCACCTTTAGTGTAGGAGCAATCGCTGGACGTTCGCAATTTCGGTGTTGAGCTCTGGCCAGATTGAGCAGGAGAGGCTGTGTACGTTGGAAGTTTTAGTAGGCTAAACAAGTTCAGAGCCCAAGTGTTTGTGGTTCGTTTGAGAGGTTACCAGTGGGAGATGAGGACCAGCAAGAGCTTTCAGGGCTGGCACCTTTAGTGTAGGAGCAATCGCTGGAACGTTCGCAATTTCGGTGTTGAGCTCTGGCCAGATTGAGCAGGAGAGGCTGTGTACGTTGGAAGTTTTAGTAGGCTAAACAAGTTCAGAGGCCAAGTGTTTGTGGTTCGTTTGAGAGGTTACCAGTGGGAGATGAGGACCAGCAAGAGCTTTCAGGGCTGGCCCCTTTAGTGTAGGAGCAATCCCTGGACGTTCGCAATTTCGGTGTTGAGCTCTGGCCAGATTGAGCAGGAGAGGCTGTGTACGTTGGAAGTTTTAGTAGGCTAAACAAGTTCAGAGGCCAAGTGTTTGTGGTTCGTTTGAGAGGTTACCAGTGGGAGATGAGGACCAGCAAGAGCTTTCAGGGCTGGCCCCTTTAGTGTAGGAGCAATCGCTGGACGTTTGCAATTTCGGTGTTGAGCTCTGGCCAGATTGAGCAGGAGAGGCTGTGTACGTTGGAAGTTTTCGTAGGCTAAACAAGTTCAGAGCCCAAGTGTTTGTGGTTCGTTTGAGAGGTTACCAGTGGGAGATGAGGACCAGCAAGAGCTTTCAGGGCTGGCACCTTTAGTGTAGGAGCAATCGCTGGACGTTCGCAATTTCGGTGTTGAGCTCTGGCCAGATTGAGCAGGAGAGGCTGTGTACGTTGGAAGTTTTAGTAGGCTAAACAAGTTCAGAGCCCAAGTGTTTGTGGTTCGTTTGAGAGGTTACCAGTGGGAGATGAGGACCAGCAAGAGCTTTCAGGGCTGGCCCCTTTAGTGTAGGAGCAATCCCTGGACGTTCGCAATTTCGGTGTTGAGCTCTGGCCAGATTGAGCAGGAGAGGCTGTGTACGTTGGAAGTTTTAGTAGGCTAAACAAGTTCAGAGCCCAAGTGTTTGTGGTTCGTTTGAGAGGTTACCAGTGGGAGATGAGGACCAGCAAGAGCTTTCAGGGCTGGCCCCTTTAGTGTAGGAGCAATTGCTGGACGTTCGCAATTTCGGTGTTGAGCTCTGGCCAGATTGAGCAGGAGAGGCTGTGTACGTTGGAAGTTTTAGTAGGCTAAACAAGTTCAGAGGCCAAGTGTTTGTGGTTCGTTTGAGAGGTTACCAGTGGGAGATGAGGACCAGCAAGAGCTTTCAGGGCTGGCACCTTTAGTGTAGGAGCAATCGCTGGACGTTCGCAATTTCGGTGTTGAGCTCTGGCCAGATTGAGCAGGAGAGGCTGTGTACGTTGGAAGTTTTAGTAGGCTAAACAAGTTCAGAGCCCAAGTGTTTGTGGTTCGTTTGAGAGGTTACCAGTGGGAGATGAGGACCAGCAAGAGCTTTCAGGGCTGGCCCCTTTAGTGTAGGAGCAATCGCTGGACGTTCGCAATTTCGGTGTTGAGCTCTGGCCAGATTGAGCAGGAGAGGCTGTGTACGTTGGAAGTTTTAGTAGGCTAAACAAGTTCAGAGCCCAAGTGTTTGTGGTTCGTTTGAGAGGTTACCAGTGGGTGATGAGGACCAGCAAGAGCTTTCAGGGCTGGCCCCTTTAGTGTAGGAGCAATCGCTGGACGTTCGCAATTTCGGTGTTGAGCTCTGGCCAGATTGAGCAGGAGAGGCTGTGTACGTTGGAAGTTTTAGTAGGCTAAACAAGTTCAGAGCCCAAGTGTTTGTGGTTCGTTTGAGAGGTTACCAGTGGGAGATGAGGACCAGCAAGAGCTTTCAGGGCTGGCCCCTTTAGTGTAGGAGCAATCCCTGGACGTTCGCAATTCCGGTGTTGAGCTCTGGCCAGATTGAGCAGGAGAGGCTGTGTACGTTGGAAGTTTTAGTAGGCTAAACAAGTTCAGAGGCCAAGTGTTTGTGGTTCGTTTGAGAGGTTACCAGTGGGAGATGAGGACCAGCAAGAGCTTTCAGGGCTGGCACCTTTAGTGTAGGAGCAATCCCTGGACGTTCGCAATTTCGGTGTTGAGCTCTGGCCAGATTGAGCAGGAGAGGCTGTGTACGTTGGAAGTTTTAGTAGGCTAAACAAGTTCAGAGCCCAAGTGTTTGTGGTTCGTTTGAGAGGTTACCAGTGGGAGATGAGGACCAGCAAGAGCTTTCAGGGCTGGCCCCTTTAGTGTAGGAGCAATCGCTGGACGTTCGCAATTTCGGTGTTGAGCTCTGGCCAGATTGAGCAGGAGAGGCTGTGTAGGTTGGAAGTTTTAGTAGGCTAAACAAGTTCAGAGCCCAAGTGTTTGTGGTTCGTTTGAGAGGTTACCAGTGGGAGATGAGGACCAGCAAGAGCTTTCAGGGCTGGCACCTTTAGTGTAGGAGCAATCCCTGGACGTTCGCAATTTCGGTGTTGAGCTCTGGCCAGATTGAGCAGGAGAGGCTGTGTACGTTGGAACTTTTAGTAGGCTAAACAAGTTCAGAGCCCAAGTGTTTGTGGTTCGTTTGAGAGGTTACCAGTGGGAGATGAGGACCAGCAAGAGCTTTCAGGGCTGGCCCCTTTAGTGTAGGAGCAATCGCTGGACGTTTGCAATTTCGGTGTTGAGCTCTGGCCAGATTGAGCAGGAGAGGCTGTGTACGTTGGAAGTTTTAGTAGGCTAAACAAGTTCAGAGGCCAAGTGTTTGTGGTTCGTTTGAGAGGTTACCAGTGGGAGATGAGGAGCAGCAAGAGCTTTCAGGGCTGGCCCCTTTAGTGTAGGAGCAATCCCTGGACGTTCGCAATTTCGGTGTTGAGCTCTGGCCAGATTGAGCAGGAGAGGCTGTGTACGTTGGAAGTTTTAGTAGGCTAAACAAGTTCAGAGGCCAAGTGTTTGTGGTTCGTTTGAGAGGTTACCAGTGGGAGATGAGGACCAGCAAGAGCTTTCAGGGCTGGCCCCTTTAGTGTAGGAGCAATCGCTGGACGTTTGCAATTTCGGTGTTGAGCTCTGGCCAGATTGAGCAGGAGAGGCTGTGTACGTTGGATGTTTTCGTAGGCTAAACAAGTTCAGAGCCCAAGTGTTTGTGGTTCGTTTGAGAGGTTACCAGTGGGAGATGAGGACCAGCAAGAGCTTTCAGGGCTGGCACCTTTAGTGTAGGAGCAATCGCTGGACGTTCGCAATTTCGGTGTTGAGCTCTGGCCAGATTGAGCAGGAGAGGCTGTGTACGTTGGAAGTTTTAGTAGGCTAAACAAGTTCAGAGGCCAAGTGTTTGTGGTTCGTTTGAGAGGTTACCAGTGGGAGATGAGGAGCAGCAAGAGCTTTCAGGGCTGGCCCCTTTAGTGTAGGAGCAATCGCTGGACGTTCGCAATTTCGGTGTTGAGCTCTGGCCAGATTGAGCAGGAGAGGCTGTGTACGTTGGAAGTTTTAGTAGGCTAAACAAGTTCAGAGCCCAAGTGTTTGTGGTTCGTTTGAGAGGTTACCAGTGGGAGATGAGGACCAGCAAGAGCTTTCAGGGCTGGCCCCTTTAGTGTAGGAGCAATCCCTGGACGTTCGCAATTTCGGTGTTGAGCTCTGGCCAGATTGAGCAGGAGAGGCTGTGTACGTTGGAAGTTTTAGTAGGCTAAACAAGTTCAGAGCCCAAGTGTTTGTGGTTCGTTTGAGAGGTTACCAGTGGGAGATGAGGACCAGCAAGAGCTTTCAGGGCTGGCACCTTTAGTGTAGGAGCAATTGCTGGACGTTCGCAATTTCGGTGTTGAGCTCTGGCCAGATTGAGCAGGAGAGGCTGTGTACGTTGGAAGTTTTAGTAGGCTAAACAAGTTCAGAGGCCAAGTGTTTGTGGTTCGTTTGAGAGGTTACCAGTGGGAGATGAGGACCAGCAAGAGCTTTCAGGGCTGGCCCCTTTAGTGTAGGAGCAATCGCTGGACGTTCGCAATTTCGGTGTTGAGCTCTGGCCAGATTGAGCAGGAGAGGCTGTGTACGTTGGAAGTTTTAGTAGGCTAAACAAGTTCAGAGCCCAAGTGTTTGTGGTTCGTTTGAGAGGTTACCAGTGGGAGATGAGGAGCAGCAAGAGCTTTCAGGGCTGGCCCCTTTAGTGTAGGAGCAATCGCTGGACGTTCGCAATTTCGGTGTTGAGCTCTGGCCAGATTGAGCAGGAGAGGCTGTGTACGTTGGAAGTTTTAGTAGGCTAAACAAGTTCAGAGCCCAAGTGTTTGTGGTTCGTTTGAGAGGTTACCAGTGGGAGATGAGGACCAGCAAGAGCTTTCAGGGCTGGCCCCTTTAGTGTAGGAGCAATCGCTGGACGTTCGCAATTCCGCTGTTAAGCTCTGGCCAGATTGAGCAGGAGAGGCTGTGTACGTTGGAAGTTTTAGTAGGCTAAACAAGTTCAGAGCCCAAGTGTTTGTGGTTCGTTTGAGAGGTTACCAGTGGGAGATGAGGACCAGCAAGAGCTTTCAGGTCTGGCACCTTTAGTGTAGGAGCAATCGCTGGACGTTCGCAATTTCGGTGTTGAGCTCTGGCCAGATTGAGCAGGAGAGGCTGTGTACGTTGGAAGTTTTAGTAGGCTAAACAAGTTCAGAGGCCAAGTGTTTGTGGTTCGTTTGAGAGGTTACCAGTGGGAGATGAGGACCAGCAAGAGCTTTCAGGGCTGGCCCCTTTAGTGTAGGAGCAATCCCTGGACGTTCGCAATTCCGCTGTTAAGCTCTGGCCAGATTGAGCAGGAGAGGCTGTGTACGTTGGAAGTTTTAGTAGGCTAAACAAGTTCAGAGGCCAAGTGTTTGTGGTTCGTTTGAGAGGTTACCAGTGGGAGATGAGGACCAGCAAGAGCTTTCAGGGCTGGCCCCTTTAGTGTAGGAGCAATCGCTGGACGTTTGCAATTTCGGTGTTGAGCTCTGGCCAGATTGAGCAGGAGAGGCTGTGTACGTTGGAAGTTTTAGTAGGCTAAACAAGTTCAGAGCCCAAGTGTTTGTGGTTCGTTTGAGAGGTTACCAGTGGGAGATGAGGACCAGCAAGAGCTTTCAGGGCTGGCCCCTTTAGTGTAGGAGCAATCCCTGGACGTTCGCAATTTCGGTGTTGAGCTCTGGCCAGATTGAGCAGGAAGAGGCTGTGTACGTTGGAAGTTTTAGTAGGCTAAACAAGTTCAGAGCCCAAGTGTTTGTGGTTCGTTTGAGAGGTTACCAGTGGGAGATGAGAACCAGCAAGAGCTTTCAGGGCTGGCCCCTTTAGTGTAGGAGCAATCCCTGGACGTTCGCAATTTCGGTGTTGAGCTCTGGCCAGATTGAGCAGGAGAGGCTGTGTACGTTGGAAGTTTTAGTAGGCTAAACAAGTTCAGAGCCCAAGTGTTTGTGGTTCGTTTGAGAGGTTACCAGTGGGAGATGAGGAGCAGCAAGAGCTTTCAGGGCTGGCCCCTTTAGTGTAGGAGCAATCCCTGGACGTTTCGCAAATTCGGTGTTGAGCTCTGGCCAGATTGAGCAGGAGAGGCTGTGTACGTTGGAAGTTTTAGTAGGCTAAACAAGTTCAGAGCCCAAGTGTTTGTGGTTCGTTTGAGAGGTTACCAGTGGGAGATGAGGACCAGCAAGAGCTTTCAGGGCTGGCACCTTTAGTGTAGGAGCAATCCCTGGACGTTCGCAATTTCGGTGTTGAGCTCTGGCCAGATTGAGCAGGAGAGGCTGTGTACGTTGGAAGTTTTAGTAGGCTAAACAAGTTCAGAGCCCAAGTGTTTGTGGTTCGTTTGAGAGGTTACCAGTGGGAGATGAGGAGCAGCAAGAGCTTTCAGGGCTGGCACCTTTAGTGTAGGAGCAATCGCTGGACGTTCGCAATTTCGGTGTTGAGCTCTGGCCAGATTGAGCAGGAGAGGCTGTGTACGTTGGAAGTTTTAGTAGGCTAAACAAGTTCAGAGGCCAAGTGTTTGTGGTTCGTTTGAGAGGTTACCAGTGGGAGATGAGGACCAGCAAGAGCTTTCAGGGCTGGCCCCTTTAGTGTAGGAGCAATCCCTGGACGTTTGCAATTTCGGTGTTGAGCTCTGGCCAGATTGAGCAGGAGAGGCTGTGTACGTTGGAAGTTTTAGTAGGTTAAACAAGTTCAGAGCCCAAGTGTTTGTGGTTCGTTTGAGAGGTTACCAGTGGGAGATGAGGACCAGCAAGAGCTTTCAGGGCTGGCCCATTTAGTGTAGGAGCAATCGCTGGACGTTCGCAATTTCGGTGTTGAGCTCTGGCCAGATTGAGCAGGAGAGGCTGTGTACGTTGGAAGTTTTAGTAGGCTAAACAAGTTCAGAGCCCAAGTGTTTGTGGTTCGTTTGAGAGGTTACCAGTGGGAGATGAGGACCAGCAAGAGCTTTCAGGGCTGGCCCCTTTAGTGTAGGAGCAATCCCTGGACGTTCGCAATTTCGGTGTTGAGCTCTGGCCAGATTGAGCAGGAGAGGCTGTGCACGTTGGAAGTTTTAGTAGGCTAAACAAGTTCAGAGGCCAAGTGTTTGTGGTTCGTTTGAGAGGTTACCAGTGGGAGATGAGGACCAGCAAGAGCTTTCAGGGCTGGCCCCTTTAGTGTAGGAGCAATCCCTGGACGTTCGCAATTTCGGTGTTGAGCTCTGGCCAGATTGAGCAGGAGAGGCTGTGTACGTTGGAAGTTTTCGTAGGCTAAACAAGTTCAGAGCCCAAGTGTTTGTGGTTCGTTTGAGAGGTTACCAGTGGGAGATGAGGACCAGCAAGAGCTTTCAGGGCTGGCCCCTTTAGTGTAGGAGCAATCCCTGGACGTTCGCAATTTCGGTGTTGAGCTCTGGCCAGATTGAGCAGGAGAGGCTGTGTACGTTGGAAGTTTTAGTAGGCTAAACAAGTTGAGAGCCCAAGTGTTTGTGGTTCGTTTGAGAGGTTACCAGTGGGAGATGAGGACCAGCAAGAGCTTTCAGGGCTGGCCCCTTTAGTGTAGGAGCAATCGCTGGACGTTCGCAATTTCGGTGTTGAGCTCTGGCCAGATTGAGCAGGAGAGGCTGTGTATGTTGGAAGTTTTAGTAGGCTAAACAAGTTCAGAGCCCAAGTGTTTGTGGTTCGTTTGAGAGGTTACCAGTGGGAGATGAGGACCAGCAAGAGCTTTCAGGGCTGGCACCTTTAGTGTAGGAGCAATCCCTGGACGTTCGCAATTTCGGTGTTGAGCTCTGGCCAGATTGAGCAGGAGAGGCTGTGTACGTTGGAAGTTTTAGTAGGCTAAACAAGTTCAGAGCCCAAGTGTTTGTGGTTCGTTTGAGAGGTTACCAGTGGGAGATGAGGACCAGCAAGAGCTTTCAGGGCTGGCACCTTTAGTGTAGGAGCAATCGCTGGACGTTTGCAATTTCGGTGTTGAGCTCTGGCCAGATTGAGCAGGAGAGGCTGTGTACGTTGGAAGTTTTAGTAGGCTAAACAAGTTCAGAGCCCAAGTGTTTGTGGTTCGTTTGAGAGGTTACCAGTGGGAGATGAGGACCAGCAAGAGCTTTCAGGGCTGGCCCCTTTAGTGTAGGAGCAATCGCTGGACGTTCGCAATTTCGGTGTTGAGCTCTGGCCAGATTGAGCAGGAGAGGCTGTGTACGTTGGAAGTTTTAGTAGGCTAAACAAGTTCAGAGCCCAAGTGTTTGTGGTTCGTTTGAGAGGTTACCAGTGGGAGATGAGGACCAGCAAGAGCTTTCAGGGCTGGCCCCTTTAGTGTAGGAGCAATCGCTGGACGTTCGCAATTTCGGTGTTGAGCTCTGGCCAGATTGAGCAGGAGAGGCTGTGTACGTTGGAAGTTTTAGTAGGCTAAACAAGTTCAGAGGCCAAGTGTTTGTGGTTCGTTTGAGAGGTTACCAGTGGGAGATGAGGACCAGCAAGAGCTTTCAGGGCTGGCCCCTTTAGTGTAGGAGCAATCGCTGGACGTTCGCAATTTCGGTGTTGAGCTCTGGCCAGATTGAGCAGGAGAGGCTGTGTACGTTGGAAGTTTTAGTAGGCTAAACAAGTTCAGAGCCCAAGTGTTTGTGGTTCGTTTGAGAGGTTACCAGTGGGAGATGAGGACCAGCAAGAGCTTTCAGGGCTGGCCCCTTTAGTGTAGGAGCAATCCCTGGACGTTCGCAATTCCGCTGTTAAGCTCTGGCCAGATTGAGCAGGAGAGGCTGTGTACGTTGGAAGTTTTAGTAGGCTAAACAAGTTCAGAGCCCAAGTGTTTGTGGTTCGTTTGAGAGGTTACCAGTGGGAGATGAGGACCAGCAAGTGCTTTCAGGGCTGGCCCCTTTAGTGTAGGAGCAATCTCTGGACGTTCGCAATTTCGGTGTTGAGCTCTGGCCAGATTGAGCAGGAGAGGCTGTGTACGTTGGAAGTTTTAGTAGGCTAAACAAGTTCAGAGCCCAAGTGTTTGTGGTTTGTTTGAGAGGTTACCAGTGGGAGATGAGGACCAGCAAGAGCTTTCAGGGCTGGCCCCTTTAGTGTAGGAGCAATCCCTGGACGTTCGCAATTTCGGTGTTGAGCTCTGGCCAGATTGAGCAGGAGAGGCTGTGTACGTTGGAAGTTTTAGTAGGCTAAACAAGCTCAGAGCCCAAGTGTTTGTGGTTCGTTTGAGAGGTTACCAGTGGGAGATGAGGACCAGCAAGAGCTTTCAGGGCTGGCCCCTTTAGTGTAGGAGCAATCGCTGGACGTTCGCAATTTCGGTGTTGAGCTCTGGCCAGATTGAGCAGGAGAGGCTGTGTAGGTTGGAAGTTTTAGTAGGCTAAACAAGTTCAGAGCCCAAGTGTTTGTGGTTCGTTTGAGAGGTTACCAGTGGGAGATGAGGACCAGCAAGAGCTTTCAGGGCTGGCACCTTTAGTGTAGGAGCAATCGCTGGACGTTCGCAATTTCGGTGTTGAGCTCTGGCCAGATTGAGCAGGAGAGGCTGTGTACGTTGGAAGTTTTAGTAGGCTAAACAAGTTCAGAGCCCAAGTGTTTGTGGTTCGTTTGAGAGGTTACCAGTGGGAGATGAGGACCAGCAAGAGCTTTCAGGGCTGGCCCCTTTAGTGTAGGAGCAATCGCTGGACGTTCGCAATTTCGGTGTTGAGCTCTGGCCAGATTGAGCAGGAGAGGCTGTGTACGTTGGAAGTTTTAGTAGGCTAAACAAGTTCAGAGCCCAAGTGTTTGTGGTTTGTTTGAGAGGTTACCAGTGGGAGATGAGGACCAGCAAGAGCTTTCAGGGCTGGCCCCTTTAGTGTAGGAGCAATCGCTGGACGTTCGCAATTTCGGTGTTGAGCTCTGGCCAGATTGAGCAGGAGAGGCTGTGTACGTTGGAAGTTTTAGTAGGCTAAACAAGTTCAGAGCCCAAGTGTTTGTGGTTCGTTTGAGAGGTTACCAGTGGGAGATGAGGACCAGCAAGAGCTTTCAGGGCTGGCACCTTTAGTGTAGGAGCAATCCCTGGACGTTCGCAATTTCGGTGTTGAGCTCTGGCCAGATTGAGCAGGAGAGGCTGTGTACGTTGGAAGTTTTAGTAGGCTAAACAAGTTCAGAGCCCAAGTGTTTGTGGTTCGTTTGAGAGGTTACCAGTGGGAGATGAGGACCAGCAAGAGCTTTCAGGGCTGGCCCCTTTAGTGTAGGAGCAATCCCTGGACGTTTGCAATTTCGGTGTTGAGCTCTGGCCAGATTGAGCAGGAGAGGCTGTGTACGTTGGAAGTTTTAGTAAGCTAAACAAGTTCAGAGCCCAAGTGTTTGTGGTTCGTTTGAGAGGTTACCAGTGGGAGATGAGGACCAGCAAGAGCTTTCAGGGCTGGCCCCTTTAGTGTAGGAGCAATCCCTGGACGTTCGCAATTCCGCTGTTAAGCTCTGGCCAGATTGAGCAGGAGAGGCTGTGTACGTTGGAAGTTTTAGTAGGCTAAACAAGTTCAGAGGCCAAGTGTTTGTGGTTCGTTTGAGAGGTTACCAGTGGGAGATGAGGACCAGCAAGAGCTTTCAGGGCTGGCCCCTTTAGTGTAGGAGCAATCCCTGGACGTTCGCAATTTCGGTGTTGAGCTCTGGCCAGATTGAGCAGGAGAGGCTGTGTACGTTGGAAGTTTTAGTAGGCTAAACAAGTTCAGAGCCCAAGTGTTTGTGGTTCGTTTGAGAGGTTACCGGTGGGAGATGAGGACCAGCAAGAGCTTTCAGGGCTGGCACCTTTAGTGTAGGAGCAATCGCTGGACGTTCGCAATTTCGGTGTTGAGCTCTGGCCAGATTGAGCAGGAGAGGCTGTGTACGTTGGAAGTTTTAGTAGGCTAAACAAGTTCAGAGCCCAAGTGTTTGTGGTTCGTTTGAGAGGTTACCAGTGGGAGATGAGGAGCAGCAAGAGCTTTCAGGGCTGGCCCCTTTAGTGTAGGAGCAATCGCTGGACGTTCGCAATTTCGGTGTTGAGCTCTGGCCAGATTGAGCAGGAGAGGCTGTGTACGTTGGAAGTTTTAGTAGGCTAAACAAGTTCAGAGCCCAAGTGTTTGTGGTTCGTTTGAGAGGTTACCAGTGGGAGATGAGGACCAGCAAGAGCTTTCAGGGCTGGCCCCTTTAGTGTAGGAGCAATCGCTGGACGTTCGCAATTTCGGTGTTGAGCTCTGGCCAGATTGAGCAGGAGAGGCTGTGTACGTTGGAAGTTTTAGTAGGCTAAACAAGTTCAGAGCCCAAGTGTTTGTGGTTCGTTTGAGAGGTTGCCAGTGGGAGATGAGGACCAGCAAGAGCTTTCAGGGCTGGCCCCTTTAGTGTAGGAGCAATCGCTGGACGTTCGCAATTTCGGTGTTGAGCTCTGGCCAGATTGAGCAGGAGAGGCTGTGTACGTTGGAAGTTTTAGTAGGCTAAACAAGTTCAGAGCCCAAGTGTTTGTGGTTCGTTTGAGAGGTTACCAGTGGGAGATGAGGAGCAGCAAGAGCTTTCAGGGCTGGCCCCTTTAGTGTAGGAGCAATCGCTGGACGTTCGCAATTTCGGTGTTGAGCTCTGGCCAGATTGAGCAGGAGAGGCTGTGTACGTTGGAAGTTTTAGTAGGCTAAACAAGTTCAGAGGCCAAGTGTTTGTGGTTCGTTTGAGAGGTTACCAGGTGGGAGATGAGGACCAGCAAGAGCTTTCAGGGCTGGCCCCTTTAGTGTAGGAGCAATCCCTGGACGTTCGCAATTTCGGTGTTGAGCTCTGGCCAGATTGAGCAGGAGAGGCTGTGTACGTTGGAAGTTTTAGTAGGCTAAACAAATTCAGAGCCCAAGTGTTTGTGGTTCGTTTGAGAGGTTACCAGTGGGAGATGAGGACCAGCAAGAGCTTTCAGGGCTGGCCCCTTTAGTGTAGGAGCAATCCCTGGACGTTCGCAATTTCGGTGTTGAGCTCTGGCCAGATTGAGCAGGAGAGGCTGTGTACGTTGGAAGTTTTAGTAGGCTAAAAAAGTTCAGAGCCCAAGTGTTTGTGGTTCGTTTGAGAGGTTACCAGTGGGAGATGAGGACCAGCAAGAGCTTTCAGGGCTGGCCCCTTTAGTGTAGGAGCAATCCCTGGACGTTCGCAATTCCGCTGTTAAGCTCTGGCCAGATTGAGCAGGAGAGGCTGTGTACGTTGGAAGTTTTAGTAGGCTAAACAAGTTCAGAGCCCAAGTGTTTGTGGTTCGTTTGAGAGGTTACCAGTGGGAGATGAGGACCAGCAAGAGCTTTCAGGGCTGGCCCCTTTAGTGTAGGAGCAATCCCTGGACGTTCGCAATTTCGGTGTTGAGCTCTGGCCAGATTGAGCAGGAGAGGCTGTGTACGTTGGAAGTTTTAGTAGGCTAAACAAGTTCAGAGCCCAAGTGTTTGTGGTTCGTTTGAGAGGTTACCAGTGGGAGATGAGGACCAGCAAGAGCTTTCAGGGCTGGCCCCTTTAGTGTAGGAGCAATCGCTGGACGTTCGCAATTTCGGTGTTGAGCTCTGGCCAGATTGAGCAGGAGAGGCTGTGTACGTTGGAAGTTTTAGTAGGCTAAACAAGTTCAGAGCCCAAGTGTTTGTGGTTCGTTTGAGAGGTTACCGGTGGGAGATGAGGACCAGCAAGAGCTTTCAGGGCTGGCCCCTTTAGTGTAGGAGCAATCGCTGGACGTTCGCAATTTCGGTGTTGAGCTCTGGTCAGATTGAGCAGGAGAGGCTGTGTACGTTGGAAGTTTTAGTAGGCTAAACAAGTTCAGAGCCCAAGTGTTTGTGGTTCGTTTGAGAGGTTACCAGTGGGAGATGAGGACCAGCAAGAGCTTTCAGGGCTGGCCCCTTTAGTGTAGGAGCAATCGCTGGACGTTCGCAATTTCGGTGTTGAGCTCTGGCCAGATTGAGCAGGAGAGGCTGTGTACGTTGGAAGTTTTAGTAGGCTAAACAAGTTCAGAGCCCAAGTGTTTGTGGTTCGTTTGAGAGGTTACCAGTGGGAGATGAGGACCAGCAAGAGCTTTCAGGGCTGGCCCCTTTAGTGTAGGAGCAATCGCTGGACGTTCGCAATTTCGGTGTTGAGCTCTGGCCAGATTGAGCAGGAGAGGCTGTGTACGTTGGAAGTTTTAGTAGGCTAAACAAGTTCAGAGCCCAAGTGTTTGTGGTTCGTTTGAGAGGTTACCAGTGGGAGATGAGGACCAGCAAGAGCTTTCAGGGCTGGCCCCTTTAGTGTAGGAGCAATCGCTGGACGTTCGCAATTTCGTTGTTGAGCTCTGGCCAGATTGAGCAGGAGAGGCTGTGTACGTTGGAAGTTTTAGTAGGCTAAACAAGTTCAGAGCCCAAGTGTTTGTGGTTCGTTTGAGAGGTTACCAGTGGGAGATGAGGACCAGCAAGAGCTTTCAGGGCTGGCACCTTTAGTGTAGGAGCAATCGCTGGACGTTCGCAATTTA
>NW_026776654.1:0-54368 GCF_030936135.1 Gavia stellata | reverse complement strand
TTTTAGCCTACTAAAACTTCCAACGTACACAGCCTCTCCTGCTCAATCTGGCCAGAGCTCCACTCCGAAATTGCGAACGTCCAAGGATTGCTCCTACACTAAAGGTGCCAGCCCTGAAAGCTCTTGCTGGTCCTCATCTCCCACTGGTAACCTCTCAAACGAACCACAAACACTTGGGCTCTGGAACTTGTTTAGCCTACTAAAACTTCCAACATACACAGCCTCTCCTGCTCAATCTGGCCAGAGCTCAACACCGAAATTGCGAACGTCCAGGGATTGCTCCTACACTAAAGGTGCCAGCCCTGAAAGCTCTTGCTGGTCCTCATCTCCCACTGGTAACCTCTCAAACGAACCACAAACACTTGGCTCTGAACTTGTTTAGCCTACTAAAACTTCCAACGTACACAGCCTCTCCTGCTCAATCTGGCCAGAGCTCCACACCGAAATTGCGAACGTCCAAGGATTGCTCCTACACTAAAGGTGCCAGCCCTGAAAGCTCTTGCTGGTCCTCATCTCCCACTGGTAACCTCTCAAACGAACCACAAACACTTGGGCTCTGAACTTGTTTAGCCTACTAAAACTTCCAACGTACACAGCCTCTCCTGCTCAATCTGGCCAGAGCTCAACACCGAAATTGCGAACGTCCAAGGGATTGCTCCTACACTAAAGGTGCCAGCCCTGAAAGCTCTTGCTGGTCCTCATCTCCCACTGGTAACCTCTCAAACGAACCACAAACACTTGGGCTCTGAACTTGTTTAGCCTACTAAAACTTCCAACATACACAGCCTCTCCTGCTCAATCTGGCCAGAGCTCAACACCGACATTGCGAACGTCCAGGGATTGCTCCCTACACTAAAGGTGCCAGCCCTGAAAGCTCTTGCTGGTCCTCATCTCCCACTGGTAACCTCTCAAACGAACCACAAACACTTGGGCTCTGAACTTGTTTAGCCTACTAAAACTTCCAACGTACACAGCCTCTCCTGCTCAATCTGGCCAGAGCTCCACACCGAAATTGCGAACGTCCAAGGATTGCTCCTACACTAAAGGTGCCAGCCCTGAAAGCTCTTGCTGGTCCTCATCTCCCACTGGTAACCTCTCAAACGAACCACAAACACTTGGGCTCTGAACTTGTTTAGCCTACTAAAACTTCCAACGTACACAGCCTCTCCTGCTCAATCTGGCCAGAGCTCAACACCGACATTGCGAACGTCCAGGGATTGCTCCTACACTAAAGGTGCCAGCCCTGAAAGCTCTTGCTGGTCCTCATCTCCCACTGGTAACCTCTCAAACGAACCACAAACACTTGGGCTCTGAACTTGTTTAGCCTACTAAAACTTCCAACATACACAGCCTCTCCTGCTCAATCTGGCCAGAGCTCAACACCGAAATTGCGAACGTCCAGGGATTGCTCCTACACTAAAGGTGCCAGCCCTGAAAGCTCTTGCTGGTCCTCATCTCCCACTGGTAACCTCTCAAACGAACCACAAACACTTGGCCTCTGAACTTGTTTAGCCTACTAAAACTTCCAACGTACACAGCCTCTCCTGCTCAATCTGGCCAGAGCTCAACACCGACATTGCGAACGTCCAGCGATTGCTCCTACACTAAAGGTGCCAGCCCTGAAAGCTCTTGCTGGTCCTCATCTCCCACTGGTAACCTCTCAAACGAACCACAAACACTTGGGCTCTGAACTTGTTTAGCCTACTAAAACTTCCAACGTACACAGCCTCTCCTGCTCAATCTGGCCAGAGCTCCACACCGAAATTGCGAACGTCCAGGGATTGCTCCTACACTAAAGGTGCCAGCCCTGAAAGCTCTTGCTGGTCCTCATCTCCCACTGGTAACCTCTCAAACGAACAACAAACACTTGGGCTCTGAACTTGTTTAGCCTACTAAAACTTCCAACGTACACAGCCTCTCCTGCTCAATTTGCCAAGATTCAACACCGAAATTGCGAACCGTCCAAGGATTGCTCCTACACTAAAGGTGCCAGCCCTGAAAGCTCTTGCTGGTCCTCATCTCCCACTGGTAACCTCTCAAACGAACCACAAACACTTGGGCTCTGAACTTGTTTAGCCTACTAAAACTTCCAACGTACACAGCCTCTCCTGCTCAATCTGGCCAGAGCTCAACTCCGAAATTGCGAACGTCCAGGGATTGCTCCTACACTAAAGGTGCCAGCCCTGAAAGCTTGCTGGTCCTCATCTCCCACTGGTAACCTCTCAAACGAACCACAAACACTTGGGCTCTGAACTTGTTTAGCCTACTAAAACTTCCAACGTACACAGCCTCTCCTGCTCAATCTGGCCAGAGCTCCACTCCGAAATTGCGAACGTCCAAGGATTGCTCCTACACTAAAGGTGCCAGCCCTGAAAGCTCTTGCTGGTCCTCATCTCCCACTGGTAACCTCTCAAACGAACCACAAACACTTGGCCTCTGAACTTGTTTAGCCTACTAAAACTTCCAACGTACACAGCCTCTCCTGCTCAATCTGGCCAGAGCTCAACTCCGAAATTGCGAACGTCCAGGGATTGCTCCTACACTAAAGGTGCCAGCCCTGAAAGCTCTTGCTGGTCCTCATCTCCCACTGGTAACCTCTCAAACGAACCACAAACACTTGGGCTCTGAACTTGTTTAGCCTACTAAAACTTCCAACGTACACAGCCTCTCCTGCTCAATCTGGCCAGAGCTCAACACCGAAATTGCGAACGTCCAAGGATTGCTCCTACACTAAAGGTGCCAGCCCTGAAAGCTCTTGCTGGTCCTCATCTCCCACTGGTAACCTCTCAAACGAACCACAAACACTTGGGCTCTGAACTTGTTTAGCCTACTAAAACTTCCAACGTACACAGCCTCTCCTGCTCAATTTGCCAAAATTCAACACCGAAATTGCGAACCTCCAAGGATTGCTCCTACACTAAAGGTGCCAGCCCTGAAAGCTCTTGCTGGTCCTCATCTCCCACTGGTAACCTCTCAAACGAACCACAAACACTTGGGCTCTGAACTTGTTTAGCCTACTAAAACTTCCAACGTACACAGCCTCTCCTGCTCAATCTGGCCAGAGCTCCACACCGAAATTGTGAACGTCCAGCGATTGCTCCTACACTAAAGGTGCCAGCCCTGAAAGCTCTTGCTGGTCCTCATCTCCCACTGGTAACCTCTCAAACGAACCACAAACACTTGGGCTCTGAACTTGTTTAGCCTACTAAAACTTCCAACGTACACAGCCTCTCCTGCTCAATCTGGCCAGAGCTCCACTCCGAAATTGCGAACGTCCAGCGATTGCTCCTACACTAAAGGTGCCAGCCCTGAAAGCTCTTGCTGGTCCTCATCTCCCACTGGTAACCTCTCAAACGAACCACAAACACTTGGCCTCTGAACTTGTTTAGCCTACTAAAACTTCCAACATACACAGCCTCTCCTGCTCAATCTGGCCAGAGCTCAACACCGAAATTGCGAACGTCCAGGGATTGCTCCTACACTAAAGGTGCCAGCCCTGAAAGCTCTTGCTGGTCCTCATCTCCCACTGGTAACCTCTCAAACGAACCACAAACACTTGGGCTCTGAACTTGTTTAGCCTACTAAAACTTCCAACGTACACAGCCTCTCCTGCTCAATCTGGCCAGAGCTCAACACCGAAATTGCGAACGTCCAGGGATTGCTCCTACACTAAAGGTGCCAGCCCTGAAAGCTCTTGCTGGTCCTCATCTCCCACTGGTAACCTCTCAAACGAACCACAAACACTTGGGCTCTGAACTTGTTTAGCCTACTAAAACTTCCAACGTACACAGCCTCTCCTGCTCAATCTGGCCAGAGCTCAACACCGACATTGCGAACGTCCAGCGATTGCTCCTACACTAAAGGTGCCAGCCCTGAAAGCTCTTGCTGGTCCTCATCTCCCACTGGTAACCTCTCAAACGAACCACAAACACTTGGGCTCTGAACTTGTTTAGCCTACTAAAACTTCCAACGTACACAGCCTCTCCTGCTCAATCTGGCCAGAGCTCCACACCGAAATTGTGAACGTCCAGGGATTGCTCCTACACTAAAGGTGCCAGCCCTGAAAGCTCTTGCTGGTCCTCATCTCCCACTGGTAACCTCTCAAACGAACCACAAACACTTGGCCTCTGAACTTGTTTAGCCTACTAAAACTTCCAACGTACACAGCCTCTCCTGCTCAATCTGGCCAGAGCTCAACACCGACATTGCGAACGTCCAAGGATTGCTCCTACACTAAAGGTGCCGGCCCTGAAAGCTCTTGCTGGTCCTCATCTCCCACTGGTAACCTCTCAAACGAACCACAAACACTTGGGCTCTGAACTTCTTTAGCCTACTAAAACTTCCAACGTACACAGCCTCTCCTGCTCAATCTGGCCAGAGCTCAACACCGACATTGCGAACGTCCAGCGATTGCTCCTACACTAAAGGTGCCAGCCCTGAAAGCTCTTGCTGGTCCTCATCTCCCACTGGTAACCTCTCAAACGAACCACAAACACTTGGCTCTGAACTTGTTTAGCCTACTAAAACTTCCAACGTACACAGCCTCTCCTGCTCAATCTGGCCAAAATTCAACACCGAAATTGTGAACGTCCAAGGATTGCTCCTACACTAAAGGTGCCAGCCCTGAAAACTCTTGCTGGTCCTCATCTCCCACTGGTAACCTCTCAAACGAACCACAAACACTTGGGCTCTGAACTTCTTTAGCCTACTAAAACTTCCAACGTACACAGCCTCTCCTGCTCAATCTGGCCAGAGCTCAACTCCGAAATTGCGAACGTCCAAGGATTGCTCCTACACTAAAGGTGCCAGCCCTGAAAGCTCTTGCTGGTCCTCATCTCCCACTGGTAACCTCTCAAACGAACCACAAACACTTGGGCTCTGAACTTGTTTAGCCTACTAAAACTTCCAACGTACACAGCCTCTCCTGCTCAATCTGGCCAGAGCTCAACACCGACATTGCGAACGTCCAGCGATTGCTCCTACACTAAAGGTGCCAGCCCTGAAAGCTCTTGCTGGTCCTCATCTCCCACTGGTAACGTCTCAAACGAACCACAAACACTTGGGCTCTGAACTTGTTTAGCCTACTAAAACTTCCAACGTACACAGCCTCTTCTGCTCAATCTGGCCAGAGCTCAACTCCGAAATTGCGAACGTCCAAGGATTGCTCCTACACTAAAGGTGCCAGCCCTGAAAGCTCTTGCTGGTCCTCATCTCCCACTGGTAACCTCTCAAACGAACCACAAACACTTGGGCTCTGAACTTGTTTAGCCTACTAAAACTTCCAACGTACACAGCCTCTCCTGCTCAATCTGGCCAGAGCTCAACACCGACATTGCGAACGTCCAGCGATTGCTCCTACACTAAAGGTGCCAGCCCTGAAAGCTCTTGCTGGTCCTCATCTCCCACTGGTAACCTCTCAAACGAACCACAAACACTTGGGCTCTGAACTTGTTTAGCCTACTAAAACTTCCAACGTACACAGCCTCTCCTGCTCAATCTGGCCAGAGCTCCACACCGAAATTGTGAACGTCCAGGATTGCTCCTACACTAAAGGTGCCAGCCCTGAAAGCTCTTGCTGGTCCTCATCTCCCACTGGTAACCTCTCAAACGAACCACAAACACTTGGCCTCTGAACTTGTTTAGCCTACTAAAACTTCCAACGTACACAGCCTCTCCTGCTCAATCTGGCCAGAGCTCAACACCGACATTGCGAACGTCCAAGGATTGCTCCTACACTAAAGGTGCCAGGCCCTGAAAGCTCTTGCTGGTCCTCATCTCCCACTGGTAACCTCTCAAACGAACCACAAACACTTGGGCTCTGAACTTGTTTAGCCTACTAAAACTTCCAACGTACACAGCCTCTCCTGCTCAATCTGGCCAGAGCTCAACACCGACATTGCGAACGTCCAGCGATTGCTCCTACACTAAAGGTGCCAGCCCTGAAAGCTCTTGCTGGTCCTCATCTCCCACTGGTAACCTCTCAAACGAACCACAAACACTTGGGCTCTGAACTTGTTTAGCCTACTAAAACTTCCAACGTACACAGCCTCTCCTGCTCAATCTGGCCAAAATTCAACACCGAAATTGTGAACGTCCAAGGATTGCTCCTACACTAAAGGTGCCAGCCCTGAAAGCTCTTGCTGGTCCTCATCTCCCACTGGTAACCTCTCAAACGAACCACAAACACTTGGGCTCTGAACTTCTTTAGCCTACTAAAACTTCCAACGTACACAGCCTCTCCTGCTCAATCTGGCCAGAGCTCAACTCCGAAATTGCGAACGTCCAAGGATTGCTCCTACACTAAAGGTGCCAGCCCTGAAAGCTCTTGCTGGTCCTCATCTCCCACTGGTAACCTCTCAAACGAACCACAAACACTTGGGCTCTGAACTTGTTTAGCCTACTAAAACTTCCAACGTACACAGCCTCTCCTGCTCAATCTGGCCAGAGCTCAACACCGACATTGCGAACGTCCAGCGATTGCTCCTACACTAAAGGTGCCAGCCCTGAAAGCTCTTGCTGGTCCTCATCTCCCACTGGTAACGTCTCAAACGAACCACAAACACTTGGGCTCTGAACTTGTTTAGCCTACTAAAACTTCCAACGTACACAGCCTCTTCTGCTCAATCTGGCCAGAGCTCAACTCCGAAATTGCGAACGTCCAAGGGATTGCTCCTACACTAAAGGTGCCAGCCCTGAAAGCTCTTGCTGGTCCTCATCTCCCACTGGTAACCTCTCAAACGAACCACAAACACTTGGGCTCTGAACTTGTTTAGCCTACTAAAACTTCCAACGTACACAGCCTCTCCTGCTCAATCTGGCCAGAGCTCAACACCGAAATTGCGAACGTCCAAGGATTGCTCCTACACTAAAGGTGCCAGCCCTGAAAGCTCTTGCTGGTCCTCATCTCCCACTGGTAACCTCTCAAACGAACCACAAACACTTGGCCTCTGAACTTGTTTAGCCTACTAAAACTTCCAACGTACACAGCCTCTCCTGCTCAATCTGGCCAGAGCTCAACACCGACATTGCGAACGTCCAAGGATTGCTCCTACACTAAAGGTGCCAGCCCTGAAAGCTCTTGCTGGTCCTCATCTCCCACTGGTAACGTCTCAAACGAACCACAAACACTTGGGCTCTGAACTTGTTTAGCCTACTAAAACTTCCAACGTACACAGCCTCTCCTGCTCAATCTGGCCAGAGCTCCACACCGAAATTGTGAACGTCCAGGGATTGCTCCTACACTAAAGGTGCCAGCCCTGAAAGCTCTTGCTGGTCCTCATCTCCCACTGGTAACCTCTCAAACGAACCACAAACACTTGGCCTCTGAACTTCTTTAGCCTACTAAAACTTCCAACGTACACAGCCTCTCCTGCTCAATTTGCCAAAATTCAACTCCGAAATTGCGAACGTCCAAGGATTGCTCCTACACTAAAGGTGCCAGCCCTGAAAGCTCTTGCTGGTCCTCATCTCCCACTGGTAACCTCTCAAACGAACCACAAACACTTGGCCTCTGAACTTGTTTAGCCTACTAAAACTTCCAACGTACACAGCCTCTCCTGCTCAATCTGGCCAGAGCTCCACTCCGAAATTGCGAACGTCCAGGGATTGCTCCTACACTAAAGGTGCCAGCCCTGAAAGCTCTTGCTGGTCCTCATCTCCCACTGGTAACCTCTCAAACGAACCACAAACACTTGGGCTCTGAACTTGTTTAGCCTACTAAAACTTCCAACATACACAGCCTCTCCTGCTCAATCTGGCCAGAGCTCAACACCGAAATTGCGAACGTCCAGGGATTGCTCCTACACTAAAGGTGCCAGCCCTGAAAGCTCTTGCTGGTCCTCATCTCCCACTGGTAACCTCTCAAACGAACCACAAACACTTGGCCTCTGAACTTGTTTAGCCTACTAAAACTTCCAACGTACACAGCCTCTCCTGCTCAATCTGGCCAGAGCTCAACACCGACATTGCGAACGTCCAAGGATTGCTCCTACACTAAAGGTGCCAGCCCTGAAAGCTCTTGCTGGTCCTCATCTCCCACTGGTAACCTCTCAAACGAACCACAAACACTTGGGCTCTGAACTTGTTTAGCCTACTAAAACTTCCAACGTACACAGCCTCTCCTGCTCAATCTGGCCAGAGCTCCACACCGAAATTGTGAACGTCCAGGGATTGCTCCTACACTAAAGGTGCCAGCCCTGAAAGCTCTTGCTGGTCCTCATCTCCCACTGGTAACCTCTCAAACGAACCACAAACACTTGGGCTCTGAACTTGTTTAGCCTACTAAAACTTCCAACGTACACAGCCTCTCCTGCTCAATTTGCCAAAATTCAACACCGAAATTGCGAACCTCCAAGGATTGCTCCTACACTAAAGGTGTCAGCCCTGAAAGCTCTTGCTGGTCCTCATCTCCCACTGGTAACCTCTCAAACGAACCACAAACACTTGGGCTCTGAACTTGTTTAGCCTACTAAAACTTCCAACGTACACAGCCTCTCCTGCTCAATATGGCCAGAGCTCAACTCCGAAATTGCGAACGTCCAGGGATTGCTCCTACAGTAAAGGTGCCAGCCCTGAAAGCTCTTGCTGGTCCTCATCTCCCACTGGTAACCTCTCAAACGAACCACAAACACTTGGGCTCTGAACTTGTTTAGCCTACTAAAACTTCCAACGTACACAGCCTCTCCTGCTCAATCTGGCCAGAGCTCCACTCCGAAATTGCGAACGTCCAAGGATTGCTCCTACACTAAAGGTGCCAGCCCTGAAAGCTCTTGCTGGTCCTCATCTCCCACTGGTAACCTCTCAAACGAACCACAAACACTTGGCCTCTGAACTTGTTTAGCCTACTAAAACTTCCAACAAACACAGCCTCTCCTTGCTCAATCTGGCCAGAGCTCAACACCGAAATTGCGAACGTCCAGGGATTGCTCCTACACTAAAGGTGCCAGCCCTGAAAGCTCTTGCTGGTCCTCATCTCCCACTGGTAACCTCTCAAACGAACCACAAACACTTGGGCTCTGAACTTGTTTAGCCTACTAAAACTTCCAACGTACACAGCCTCTCCTGCTCAATCTGGCCAGAGCTCCACACCGAAATTGCGAACGTCCAAGGATTGCTCCTACACTAAAGGTGCCAGCCCTGAAAGCTCTTGCTGGTCCTCATCTCCCACTGGTAACCTCTCAAACGAACCACAAACACTTGGGCTCTGAACTTGTTTAGCCTACTAAAACTTCCAACGTACACAGCCTCTCCTGCTCAATCTGGCCAGAGCTCAACACCGAAATTGCGAACGTCCAAGGATTGCTCCTACACTAAAGGTGCCAGCCCTGAAAGCTCTTGCTGGTCCTCATCTCCCACTGGTAACCTCTCAAACGAACCACAAACACTTGGCCTCTGAACTTGTTTAGCCTACTAAAACTTCCAACTTACACAGCCTCTCCTGCTCAATCTGGCCAGAGCTCAACACCGACATTGCGAACGTCCAGCGATTGCTCCTACACTAAAGGTGCCAGCCCTGAAAGCTCTTGCTGGTCCTCATCTCCCACTGGTAACCTCTCAAACGAACCACAAACACTTGGGCTCTGAACTTGTTTAGCCTACTAAAACTTCCAACGTACACAGCCTCTCCTGCTCAATCTGGCCAGAGCTCCACACCGAAATTGCGAACGTCCAAGGATTGCTCCTACACTAAAGGTGCCAGCCCTGAAAGCTCTTGCTGGTCCTCATCTCCCACTGGTAACCTCTCAAACGAACCACAAACACTTGGCCTCTGAACTTGTTTAGCCTACTAAAACTTCCAACGTACACAGCCTCTCCTGCTCAATCTGGCCAGAGCTCAACACCGACATTGCGAACGTCCAGCGATTGCTCCTACACTAAAGGTGCCAGCCCTGAAAGCTCTTGCTGGTCCTCATCTCCCACTGGTAACCTCTCAAACGAACCACAAACACTTGGGCTCTGAACTTGTTTAGCCTACTAAAACTTCCAACATACACAGCCTCTCCTGCTCAATCTGGCCAGAGCTCAACACCGAAATTGCGAACGTCCAGGGATTGCTCCTACACTAAAGGTGCCAGCCCTGAAAGCTCTTGCTGGTCCTCATCTCCCACTGGTAACCTCTCAAACGAACCACAAACACTTGGCCTCTGAACTTGTTTAGCCTACTAAAACTTCCAACGTACACAGCCTCTCCTGCTCAATCTGGCCAGAGCTCAACACCGACATTGCGAACGTCCAGCGATTGCTCCTACACTAAAGGTGCCAGCCCTGAAAGCTCTTGCTGGTCCTCATCTCCCACTGGTAACGTCTCAAACGAACCACAAACACTTGGGCTCTGAACTTGTTTAGCCTACTAAAACTTCCAACGTACACAGCCTCTCCTGCTCAATCTGGCCAGAGCTCCACACCGAAATTGTGAACGTCCAGGGATTGCTCCTACACTAAAGGTGCCAGCCCTGAAAGCTCTTGCTGGTCCTCATCTCCCACTGGTAACCTCTCAAACGAACCACAAACACTTGGGCTCTGAACTTGTTTAGCCTACTAAAACTTCCAACGTACACAGCCTCTCCTGCTCAATTTGCCAAAATTCAACACCGAAATTGCGAACCTCCAAGGATTGCTCCTACAAATAAATGGTGCCAGGGCCCCCTGAAAGCGCGTTGCTGTGGCTCCACTCCCAATGGTAACCTCTCATCGAAACCACAAACACTTGGCTCTGAACTTGTTTAGCCTACTAAAACTTCCAAACGTACACAGCCTCTCTGCTCATCTGGGTCCAGAGCTCACTACGAATTTGCTAACGTCCTGGGATTGCTCTTACGTAAAGGTGCCAGCCCTGAAAGCTCTTGCTGGTCCTCATCTCCCACTGTAACCTCTCAAACGAACCACAAACACTTGGGCTCTGACTTGTTTAGCCTACTAAAACTTCAACGTACACAGCCTCTCCTGCTCAATCTGGCCAGAGCTCAACTCCGAAATTGCGAACGTCCAGGGATTGCTCCTACAGCTAAAGGTGCCAGCCCTGAAAGCTCTTGCTGGTCCTCATCTCCCACTGGTAACCTCTCAAACGAACCACAAACACTTGGCTCTGAACTTGTTTAGCCTACTAAAACTTCCAACGTACACAGCCTCTCCTGCTCAATCTGGCCAGAGCTCAACACCGAAATTGCGAACGTCCAAGGATTGCTCCTACACTAAAGGTGCCAGCCCTGAAAGCTCTTGCTGGTCCTCATCTCCCACTGGTAACCTCTCAAACGAACCACAAACACTTGGGCCTCTGAACTTGTTTAGCCTACTAAAACTTTCCAACGTACACAGCCTCTCCTGCTCAATCTGGCCAGAGCTCAACACCGAAATTGCGAACGTCCAAGGATTGCTCCTACACTAAAGGTGCCAGCCCTGAAAGCTCTTGCTGGTCCTCATCTCCCACTGGTAACCTCTCAAACGAACCACAAACACTTGGGCTCTGAACTTGTTTAGCCTACTAAAACTTCCAAAGTACACAGCCTCTCCTGCTCAATCTGGCCAGAGCTCAACACCGAAATTGCGAACGTCCAAGGATTGCTCCTACACTAAAGGTGCCAGCCCTGAAAGCTCTTGCTGGTCCTCATCTCCCACTGGTAACCTCTCAAACGAACCACAAACACTTGGCTCTGAACTTGTTTAGCCTACTAAAACTTCCAACAGTACACAGCCTCTCCTGCTCAATCTGGCCAGAGCTCAACACCGACATTGCGAACGTCCAGGATTGCTCCTACACTAAAGGTGCCAGCCCTGAAAGCTCTTGCTGGTCCTCATCTCCCACTGGTAACCTCTCAAACGAACACCACAAACACTTGGGCTCTGAACTTGTTTAGCCTACTAAAACTTCCAACGTACACAGCCTCTCCTGCTCAATCTGGCCAGAGCTCCACACCGAAATTGCGAACGTCCAAGGATTGCTCCTACACTAAAGGTGCCAGCCCTGAAAGCTCTTGCTGGTCCTCATCTTCCCACTGGTAACCTCTCAAACGAACCACAAACACTTGGGCTCTGAACTTGTTTTAGCCTACTAAAACTTCCAACGTACACAGCCTCTCCTGCTCAATCTGGCCAGAGCTCAACTCCGAAATTGCGAACGTCCAAGGATTGCTCCTACACTAAAGGTGCCGGCCCTGAAAGCTCTTGCTGGTCCTCATCTCCCACTGGTAACCTCTCAAACGAACCACAAACACTTGGGCTCTGAACTTGTTTAGCCTACTAAAACTTCCAACGTACACAGCCTCTCCTGCTCAATCTGGCCAGAGCTCAACACCGACATTGCGCACGTCCAAGCGATTGCTCCTACACTAAAGGTGCCAGCCCTGAAAGCTCTTGCTGGTCCTCATCTCCCACTGGTAACCTCTCAAACGAACCACAAACACTTGGGCTCTGAACTTGTTTAGCCTACTAAAACTTCCAACGTACACAGCCTCTCCTGCTCAATCTGGCCAAAATTCAACACCGAAATTGTGAACGTCCAGGATTGCTCCTACACTAAAGGTGCCAGCCCTGAAAGCTCTTGCTGGTCCTCATCTCCCACTGGTAACCTCTCAAACGAACCACAAACACTTGGGCTCTGAACTTGTTTAGCCTACTAAAACTTCCAACGTACACAGCCTCTCCTGCTCAATCTGGCCAAGCTCAACTCCGAAATTGCGAACGTCCAAGGATTGCTCCTACACTAAAGGTGCCAGCCCTGAAAGCTCTTGCTGGTCCTCATCTCCCACTGGTAACCTCTCAAACGAACCACAAACACTTGGGCTCTGAACTTGTTTAGCCTACTAAAACTTCCAACGTACACAGCCTCTCCTGCTCAATCTGGCCAGAGCTCAACACCGACATTGCGAACGTCCAGCGATTGCTCCTACACTAAAGGTGCCAGCCCTGAAAGCTCTTGCTGGTCCTCATCTCCCACTGGTAACGTCTCAAACGAACCACAAACACTTGGGCTCTGAACTTGTTTAGCCTACTAAAACTTCCAACGTACACAGCCTCTCCTGCTCAATCTGGCCAGAGCTCAACACCGAAATTGCGAACGTCCAGGGATTGCTCCTACACTAAAGGTGCCAGCCCTGAAAGCTCTTGCTGGTCCTCATCTCCCACTGGTAACCTCTCAAACGAACCACAAACACTTGGGCTCTGAACTTGTTTAGCCTACTAAAACTTCCAACGTACACAGCCTCTCCTGCTACAATCTTGGCAGTTGCTCAAGCTCAACACCGAAATTGCGAACGTCCAGGGATTGCTCCTACACTAAAGGTGCCAGCCCTGAAAGCTCTTGCTGGTCCTCATCTCCCACTGGTAACCTCTCAAACGAACCACAAACACTTGGGCTCTGAACTTGTTTAGCCTACTAAAACTTCCAACGTACACAGCCTCTCCTGCTCAATCTGGCCAAAATTCAACACCGAAATTGTGAACGTCCAGGGATTGCTCCTACACTAAAGGTGCCAGCCCTGAAAGCTCTTGCTGGTCCTCATCTCCCACTGGTAACCTCTCAAACGAACCACAAACACTTGGGCTCTGAACTTGTTTAGCCTACTAAAACTTCCAACGTACACAGCCTCTCCTGCTCAATCTGGCCAAAATTCAACACCGAAATTGTGAACGTCCAGGGATTGCTCCTACACTAAAGGTGCCAGCCCTGAAAGCTCTTGCTGGTCCTCATCTCCCACTGGTAACCTCTCAAACGAACCACAAACACTTGGGCTCTGAACTTGTTTAGCCTACTAAAACTTCCAACGTACACAGCCTCTCCTGCTCAATCTGGCCAGAGCTCAACTCCGAAATTGCGAACGTCCAAGGATTGCTCCTACACTAAAGGTGCCAGCCCTGAAAGCTCTTGCTGGTCCTCATCTCCCACTGGTAACGTCTCAAACGAACCACAAACACTTGGGCTCTGAACTTGTTTAGCCTACTAAAACTTCCAACGTACACAGCCTCTCCTGCTCAATCTGGCCAGAGCTCAACACCGAAATTGCGAACGTCAAGGATTGCTCCTACACTAAAGGTGCCGGCCCTGAAAGCTCTTGCTGGTCCTCATCTCCCACTGGTAACCTCTCAAACGAACCACAAACACTTGGCTCTGAACTTGTTTAGCCTACTAAAACTTCCAACATACACAGCCTCTCCTGCTCAATCTGGCCAGAGCTCAACACCGACATTGCGAACGTCCAGGGATTGCTCCTACACTAAAGGTGCCAGCCCTGAAAGCTCTTGCTGGTCCTCATCTCCCACTGGTAACCTCTCAAACGAACCACAAACACTTGGGCTCTGAACTTGTTTAGCCTACTAAAACTTCCAACGTACACAGCCTCTCCTGCTCAATCTGGCCAGAGCTCCACTCCGAAATTGCGAACGTCCAAGGATTGCTCCTAACACTAAAGGTGCCAGCCCTGAAAGCTCTTGCTGGTCCTCATCTCCCACTGGTAACCTCTCAAACGAACCACAAACACTTGGGCTCTGAACTTGTTTAGCCTACTAAAACTTCCAACGTACACAGCCTCTCCTGCTCAATCTGGCCAGAGCTCAACACCGAAATTGCGAACGTCCAGGGATTGCTCCTACACTAAAGGTGCCAGCCCTGAAAGCTCTTGCTGGTCCTCATCTCCCACTGGTAACCTCTCAAACGAACCACAAACACTTGGGCTCTGAACTTGTTTAGCCTACTAAAACTTCCAACGTACACAGCCTCTCCTGCTCAATCTGGCCAGAGCTCAACACCGAAATTGCGAACGTCCAGGGATTGCTCCTACACTAAAGGTGCCAGCCCTGAAAGCTCTTGCTGGTCCTCATCTCCCACTGGTAACCTCTCAAACGAACCACAAACACTTGGGCTCTGAACTTGTTTAGCCTACTAAAACTTCCAACGTACACAGCCTCTCCTGCTCAATCTGGCCAGAGCTCAACACCGACATTGCGAACGTCCAGCGATTGCTCCTACACTAAAGGTGCCAGCCCTGAAAGCTCTTGCTGGTCCTCATCTCCCACTGGTAACCTCTCAAACGAACCACAAACACTTGGGCTCTGAACTTCTTTAGCCTACTAAAACTTCCAACGTACACAGCCTCTCCTGCTCAATCTGGCCAGAGCTCCACACCGAAATTGTGAACGTCCAGGGATTGCTCCTACACTAAAGGTGCCAGCCCTGAAAGCTCTTGCTGGTCCTCATCTCCCACTGGTAACCTCTCAAACGAACCACAAACACTTGGGCTCTGAACTTGTTTAGCCTACTAAAACTTCCAACGTACACAGCCTCTCCTGCTCAATCTGGCCAGAGCTCAACACCGACATTGCGAACGTCCAAGGATTGCTCCTACACTAAAGGTGCCGGCCCTGAAAGCTCTTGCTGGTCCTCATCTCCCACTGGTAACCTCTCAAACGAACCACAAACACTTGGGCTCTGAACTTGTTTAGCCTACTAAAACTTCCAACGTACACAGCCTCTCCTGCTCAATCTGGCCAGAGCTCCACTCCGAAATTGCGAACGTCCAAGGATTGCTCCTACACTAAAGGTGCCAGCCCTGAAAGCTCTTGCTGGTCCTCATCTCCCACTGGTAACCTCTCAAACGAACCACAAACACTTGGGCTCTGAACTTGTTTAGCCTACTAAAACTTCCAACGTACACAGCCTCTCCTGCTCAATCTGGCCAGAGCTCCACACCGAAATTGCGAACGTCCAAGGATTGCTCCTACACTAAAGGTGCCAGCCCTGAAAGCTCTTGCTGGTCCTCATCTCCCACTGGTAACCTCTCAAACGAACCACAAACACTTGGGCTCTGAACTTGTTTAGCCTACTAAAACTTCCAACGTACACAGCCTCTCCTGCTCAATCTGGCCAGAGCTCAACTCCGAAATTGCGAACGTCCAAGGATTGCTCCTACACTAAAGGTGCCGGCCCTGAAAGCTCTTGCTGGTCCTCATCTCCCACTGGTAACCTCTCAAACGAACCACAAACACTTGGGCTCTGAACTTGTTTAGCCTACTAAAACTTCCAACGTACACAGCCTCTCCTGCTCAATCTGGCCAGAGCTCAACACCGACATTGCGAACGTCCAGCGATTGCTCCTACACTAAAG
Source organism: Gavia stellata (assembly GCF_030936135.1). Taxonomy (NCBI): domain Eukaryota; kingdom Metazoa; phylum Chordata; class Aves; order Gaviiformes; family Gaviidae; genus Gavia; species Gavia stellata. The sequence continues at coordinate 38,274 of NW_026776654.1, read as the reverse complement.
GTGCCAGCCCTGAAAGCTCTTGCTGGTCCTCATCTCCCACTGGTAACCTCTCAAACGAACCACAAACACTTGGGCTCTGAACTTGTTTACGCCTACTAAAACTTCCAACGTACACAGCCTCTCCTGCTCAATCTGGCCAAAATTCAACACCGAAATTGTGAACGTCCAGGGATTGCTCCTACACTAAAGGTGCCAGCCCTGAAAGCTCTTGCTGGTCCTCATCTCCCACTGGTAACCTCTCAAACGAACCACAAACACTTGGGCTCTGAACTTGTTTAGCCTACTAAAACTTCCAACGTACACAGCCTCTCCTGCTCAATCTGGCCAGAGCTCCACACCGAAATTGTGAACGTCCAGGGATTGCTCCTACACTAAAGGTGCCAGCCCTGAAAGCTCTTGCTGGTCCTCATCTCCCACTGGTAACCTCTCAAACGAACCACAAACACTTGGCCTCTGAACTTGTTTAGCCTACTAAAACTTCCAACGTACACAGCCTCTCCTGCTCAATTTGCCAAATTCAACACCGAAATTGCGAACGTCCAAGGATTGCTCCTACACTAAAGGTGCCAGCCCTGAAAGCTCTTGCTGGTCCTCATCTCCCACTGGTAACGTCTCAAACGAACCACAAACACTTGGGCTCTGAACTTGTTTAGCCTACTAAAACTTCCAACGTACACAGCCTCTCCTGCTCAATCTGGCCAGAGCTCAACACCGAAATTGCGAACGTCCAGGGATTGCTCCTACACTAAAGGTGCCAGCCCTGAAAGCTCTTGCTGGTCCTCATCTCCCACTGGTAACCTCTCAAACGAACCACAAACACTTGGGCTCTGAACTTGTTTAGCCTACTAAAACTTCCAACGTACACAGCCTCTCCTGCTCAATCTGGCCAGAGCTCAACACCGAAATTGCGAACGTCCAGGGATTGCTCCTACACTAAAGGTGCCAGCCCTGAAAGCTCTTGCTGGTCCTCATCTCCCACTGGTAACCTCTCAAACGAACCACAAACACTTGGGCTCTGAACTTGTTTAGCCTACTAAAACTTCCAACGTACACAGCCTCTCCTGCTCAATCTGGCCAAAATTCAACACCGAAATTGTGAACGTCCAGGGATTGCTCCTACACTAAAGGTGCCAGCCCTGAAAGCTCTTGCTGGTCCTCATCTCCCACTGGTAACCTCTCAAACGAACCACAAACACTTGGGCTCTGAACTTGTTTAGCCTACTAAAACTTCCAACGTACACAGCCTCTCCTGCTCAATCTGGCCAAAATTCAACACCGAAATTGTGAACGTCCAGGGATTGCTCCTACACTAAAGGTGCCAGCCCTGAAAGCTCTTGCTGGTCCTCATCTCCCACTGGTAACCTCTCAAACGAACCACAAACACTTGGGCTCTGAACTTGTTTAGCCTACTAAAACTTCCAACGTACACAGCCTCTCCTGCTCAATCTGGCCAGAGCTCAACTCCGAAATTGCAAACGTCCAAGGATTGCTCCTACACTAAAGGTGCCAGCCCTGAAAGCTCTTGCTGGTCCTCATCTCCCACTGGTAACGTCTCAAACGAACCACAAACACTTGGGCTCTGAACTTGTTTAGCCTACTAAAACTTCCAACGTACACAGCCTCTCCTGCTCAATCTGGCCAGAGCTCAACACCGAAATTGCGAACGTCCAAGGATTGCTCCTACACTAAAGGTGCCGGCCCTGAAAGCTCTTGCTGGTCCTCATCTCCCACTGGTAACCTCTCAAACGAACCACAAACACTTGGGCTCTGAACTTGTTTAGCCTACTAAAACTTCCAACATACACAGCCTCTCCTGCTCAATCTGGCCAGAGCTCAACACCGACATTGCGAACGTCCAGGGATTGCTCCTACACTAAAGGTGCCAGCCCTGAAAGCTCTTGCTGGTCCTCATCTCCCACTGGTAACCTCTCAAACGAACCACAAACACTTGGGCTCTGAACTTGTTTAGCCTACTAAAACTTCCAACGTACACAGCCTCTCCTGCTCAATCTGGCCAGAGCTCCACTCCGAAATTGCGAACGTCCAAGGATTGCTCCTACACTAAAGGTGCCAGCCCTGAAAGCTCTTGCTGGTCCTCATCTCCCACTGGTAACCTCTCAAACGAACCACAAACACTTGGGCTCTGAACTTGTTTAGCCTACTAAAACTTCCAACGTACACAGCCTCTCCTGCTCAATCTGGCCAGAGCTCAACACCGAAATTGCGAACGTCCAGGGATTGCTCCTACACTAAAGGTGCCAGCCCTGAAAGCTCTTGCTGGTCCTCATCTCCCACTGGTAACCTCTCAAACGAACCACAAACACTTGGGCTCTGAACTTGTTTAGCCTACTAAAACTTCCAACGTACACAGCCTCTCCTGCTCAATCTGGCCAGAGCTCAACACCGAAATTGCGAACGTCCAGGGATTGCTCCTACACTAAAGGTGCCAGCCCTGAAAGCTCTTGCTGGTCCTCATCTCCCACTGGTAACCTCTCAAACGAACCACAAACACTTGGCTCTGAACTTGTTTAGCCTACTAAAACTTCCAACGTACACAGCCTCTCCTGCTCAATCTGGCCAGAGCTCAACACCGACATTGCGAACGTCCAGCGATTGCTCCTACACTAAAGGTGCCAGCCCTGAAAGCTCTTGCTGGTCCTCATCTCCCACTGGTAACCTCTCAAACGAACCACAAACACTTGGGCTCTGAACTTCTTTAGCCTACTAAAACTTCCAACGTACACAGCCTCTCCTGCTCAATCTGGCCAGAGCTCCACACCGAAATTGTGAACGTCCAGGGATTGCTCCTACACTAAAGGTGCCAGCCCTGAAAGCTCTTGCTGGTCCTCATCTCCCACTGGTAACCTCTCAAACGAACCACAAACACTTGGGCTCTGAACTTGTTTAGCCTACTAAAACTTCCAACGTACACAGCCTCTCCTGCTCAATCTGGCCAGAGCTCAACACCGACATTGCGAACGTCCAAGGATTGCTCCTACACTAAAGGTGCCGGCCCTGAAAGCTCTTGCTGGTCCTCATCTCCCACTGGTAACCTCTCAAACGAACCACAAACACTTGGGCTCTGAACTTGTTTAGCCTACTAAAACTTCCAACGTACACAGCCTCTCCTGCTCAATCTGGCCAGAGCTCCACTCCGAAATTGCGAACGTCCAAGGATTGCTCCTACACTAAAGGTGCCAGCCCTGAAAGCTCTTGCTGGTCCTCATCTCCCACTGGTAACCTCTCAAACGAACCACAAACACTTGGCTCTGAACTTGTTTAGCCTACTAAAACTTCCAACGTACACAACCTCTCCTGCTCAATCTGGCCAGAGCTCCACACCGAAATTGCGAACGTCCAAGGATTGCTCCTACACTAAAGGTGCCAGCCCTGAAAGCTCTTGCTGGTCCTCATCTCCCACTGGTAACCTCTCAAACGAACCACAAACACTTGGGCTCTGAACTTGTTTAGCCTACTAAAACTTCCAACGTACACAGCCTCTCCTGCTCAATCTGGCCAAAATTCAACACCGAAATTGTGAACGTCCAGGGATTGCTCCTACACTAAAGGTGCCAGCCCTGAAAGCTCTTGCTGGTCCTCATCTCCCACTGGTAACCTCTCAAACGAACCACAAACACTTGGGCTCTGAACTTGTTTAGCCTACTAAAACTTCCAACGTACACAGCCTCTCCTGCTCAATCTGGCCAGAGCTCAACACCGACATTGCGAACGTCCAAGGATTGCTCCTACACTAAAGGTGCCAGCCCTGAAAGCTCTTGCTGGTCCTCATCTCCCACTGGTAACCTCTCAAACGAACCACAAACACTTGGGCTCTGAACTTGTTTAGCCTACTAAAACTTCCAACGTACACAGCCTCTCCTGCTCAATCTGGCCAGAGCTCAACACTGACATTGCGAACGTCCAGCGATTGCTCCTACACTAAAGGTGCCAGCCCTGAAAGCTCTTGCTGGTCCTCATCTCCCACTGGTAACCTCTCAAACGAACCACAAACACTTGGCCTCTGAACTTGTTTAGCCTACTAAAACTTCCAACGTACACAGCCTCTCCTGCTCAATTTGCCAAAAGTCAACTCCGAAATTGCGAACGTCCAGGGATTGCTCCTACACTAAAGGTGCCAGCCCTGAAAGCTCTTGCTGGTCCTCATCTCCCACTGGTAACCTCTCAAACGAACCACAAACACTTGGGCTCTGAACTTGTTTAGCCTACTAAAACTTCCAACGTACACAGCCTCTCCTGCTCAATCTGGCCAGAGCTCCACACCGAAATTGTGAACGTCCAGGGATTGCTCCTACACTAAAGGTGCCAGCCCTGAAAGCTCTTGCTGGTCCTCATCTCCCACTGGTAACCTCTCAAACGAACCACAAACACTTGGCCTCTGAACTTGTTTAGCCTACTAAAACTTCCAACGTACACAGCCTCTCCTGCTCAATCTGGCCAGAGCTCAACACCGACATTGCGAACGTCCAAGGATTGCTCCTACACTAAAGGTGCCGGCCCTGAAAGCTCTTGCTGGTCCTCATCTCCCACTGGTAACCTCTCAAACGAACCACAAACACTTGGGCTCTGAACTTGTTTAGCCTACTAAAACTTCCAACGTACACAGCCTCTCCTGCTCAATCTGGCCAGAGCTCAACACCGACATTGCGAACGTCCAGCGATTGCTCCTACACTAAAGGTGCCAGCCCTGAAAGCTCTTGCTGGTCCTCATCTCCCACTGGTAACCTCTCAAACGAACCACAAACACTTGGGCTCTGAACTTGTTTAGCCTACTAAAACTTCCAACGTACACAGCCTCTCCTGCTCAATCTGGCCAAAATTCAACACCGAAATTGTGAACGTCCAGGGATTGCTCCTACACTAAAGGTGCCAGCCCTGAAAGCTCTTCCTGGTCCTCATCTCCCACTGGTAACCTCTCAAACGAACCACAAACACTTGGGCTCTGAACTTGTTTAGCCTACTAAAACTTCCAACGTACACAGCCTCTCCTGCTCAATCTGGCCAGAGCTCAACACCGACATTGCGAACGTCCAAGGATTGCTCCTACACTAAAGGTGCCGGCCCTGAAAGCTCTTGCTGGTCCTCATCTCCCACTGGTAACCTCTCAAACGAACCACAAACACTTGGGCTCTGAACTTGTTTAGCCTACTAAAACTTCCAACGTACACAGCCTCTCCTGCTCAATCTGGCCAGAGCTCAACACTGACATTGCGAACGTCCAGCGATTGCTCCTACACTAAAGGTGCCAGCCCTGAAAGCTCTTGCTGGTCCTCATCTCCCACTGGTAACCTCTCAAACGAACCACAAACACTTGGGCTCTGAACTTCTTTAGCCTACTAAAACTTCCAACGTACACAGCCTCTCCTGCTCAATTTGCCAAAAGTCAACTCCGAAATTGCGAACGTCCAGGGATTGCTCCTACACTAAAGGTGCCAGCCCTGAAAGCTCTTGCTGGTCCTCATCTCCCACTGGTAACCTCTCAAACGAACCACAAACACTTGGGCTCTGAACTTGTTTAGCCTACTAAAACTTCCAACGTACACAGCCTCTCCTGCTCAATCTGGCCAGAGCTCCACACCGAAATTGTGAACGTCCAGGGATTGCTCCTACACTAAAGGTGCCAGCCCTGAAAGCTCTTGCTGGTCCTCATCTCCCACTGGTAACCTCTCAAACGAACCACAAACACTTGGCCTCTGAACTTGTTTAGCCTACTAAAACTTCCAACGTACACAGCCTCTCCTGCTCAATCTGGCCAGAGCTCAACACCGACATTGCGAACGTCCAAGGATTGCTCCTACACTAAAGGTGCCGGCCCTGAAAGCTCTTGCTGGTCCTCATCTCCCACTGGTAACCTCTCAAACGAACCACAAACACTTGGGCTCTGAACTTGTTTAGCCTACTAAAACTTCCAACGTACACAGCCTCTCCTGCTCAATCTGGCCAGAGCTCAACACCGACATTGCGAACGTCCAGCGATTGCTCCTACACTAAAGGTGCCAGCCCTGAAAGCTCTTGCTGGTCCTCATCTCCCACTGGTAACCTCTCAAACGAACCACAAACACTTGGGCTCTGAACTTGTTTAGCCTACTAAAACTTCCAACGTACACAGCCTCTCCTGCTCAATCTGGCCAAAATTCAACACCGAAATTGTGAACGTCCAAGGATTGCTCCTACACTAAAGGTGCCAGCCCTGAAAACTCTTGCTGGTCCTCATCTCCCACTCGTAACCTCTCAAACGAACCACAAACACTTGGGCTCTGAACTTCTTTAGCCTACTAAAACTTCCAACGTACACAGCCTCTCCTGCTCAATCTGGCCAGAGCTCAACTCCGAAATTGCGAACGTCCAAGGATTGCTCCTACACTAAAGGTGCCAGCCCTGAAAGCTCTTGCTGGTCCTCATCTCCCACTGGTAACCTCTCAAACGAACCACAAACACTTGGGCTCTGAACTTGTTTAGCCTACTAAAACTTCCAACGTACACAGCCTCTCCTGCTCAATCTGGCCAGAGCTCAACACCGACATTGCGAACGTCCAGCGATTGCTCCTACACTAAAGGTGCCAGCCCTGAAAGCTCTTGCTGGTCCTCATCTCCCACTGGTAACGTCTCAATCGAACCACAAACACTTGGGCTCTGAACTTGTTTAGCCTACTAAAACTTCCAACGTACACAGCCTCTTCTGCTCAATCTGGCCAGAGCTCAACTCCGAAATTGCGAACGTCCAAGGATTGCTCCTACACTAAAGGTGCCAGCCCTGAAAGCTCTTGCTGGTCCTCATCTCCCACTGGTAACCTCTCAAACGAACCACAAACACTTGGGCTCTGAACTTGTTTAGCCTACTAAAACTTCCAACGTACACAGCCTCTCCTGCTCAATCTGGCCAGAGCTCAACACCGAAATTGCGAACGTCCAAGGATTGCTCCTACACTAAAGGTGCCAGCCCTGAAAGCTCTTGCTGGTCCTCATCTCCCACTGGTAACCTCTCAAACGAACCACAAACACTTGGCCTCTGAACTTGTTTAGCCTACTAAAACTTCCAACGTACACAGCCTCTCCTGCTCAATCTGGCCAGAGCTCAACACCGACATTGCGAACGTCCAGCGATTGCTCCTACACTAAAGGTGCCAGCCCTGAAAGCTCTTGCTGGTCCTCATCTCCCACTGGTAACGTCTCAAACGAACCACAAACACTTGGGCTCTGAACTTGTTTAGCCTACTAAAACTTCCAACGTACACAGCCTCTCCTGCTCAATCTGGCCAGAGCTCAACACCGAAATTGCGAACGTCCAGGGATTGCTCCTACACTAAAGGTGCCAGCCCTGAAAGCTCTTGCTGGTCCTCATCTCCCACTGGTAACCTCTCAAACGAACCACAAACACTTGGGCTCTGAACTTGTTTAGCCTACTAAAACTTCCAACATACACAGCCTCTCCTGCTCAATCTGGCCAGAGCTCAACACCGAAATTGCGAACGTCCAGGGATTGCTCCTACAGTAAAGGTGCCAGCCCTGAAAGCTCTTGCTGGTCCTCATCTCCCACTGGTAACCTCTCAAACGAACCACAAACACTTGGCCTCTGAACTTGTTTAGCCTACTAAAACTTCCAACGTACACAGCCTCTCCTGCTCAATCTGGCCAGAGCTCAACACCGACATTGCGAACGTCCAGCGATTGCTCCTACACTAAAGGTGCCAGCCCTGAAAGCTCTTGCTGGTCCTCATCTCCCACTGGTAACGTCTCAAACGAACCACAAACACTTGGGCTCTGAACTTGTTTAGCCTACTAAAACTTCCAACGTACACAGCCTCTCCTGCTCAATCTGGCCAGAGCTCCACACCGAAATTGTGAACGTCCAGGGATTGCTCCTACACTAAAGGTGCCAGCCCTGAAAGCTCTTGCTGGTCCTCATCTCCCACTGGTAACCTCTCAAACGAACCACAAACACTTGGGCTCTGAACTTGTTTAGCCTACTAAAACTTCCAACGTACACAGCCTCTCCTGCTCAATCTGGCCAAAATTCAACACCGAAATTGCGAACCTCCAAGGATTGCTCCTACACTAAAGGTGCCAGCCCTGAAAGCTCTTGCTGGTCCTCATCTCCCACTGGTAACCTCTCAAACGAACCACAAACACTTGGGCTCTGAACTTGTTTAGCCTACTAAAACTTCCAACGTACACAGCCTCTCCTGCTCAATCTGGCCAGAGCTCAACTCCGAAATTGCGAACGTCCAGGGATTGCTCCTACAGTAAAGGTGCCAGCCCTGAAAGCTCTTGCTGGTCCTCATCTCCCACTGGTAACCTCTCAAACGAACCACAAACACTTGGGCTCTGAACTTGTTTAGCCTACTAAAACTTCCAACGTACACAGCCTCTCCTGCTCAATCTGGCCAGAGCTCCACTCCGAAATTGCGAATGTCCAAGGATTGCTCCTACACTAAAGGTGCCAGCCCTGAAAGCTCTTGCTGGTCCTCATCTCCCACTGGTAACCTCTCAAACGAACCACAAACACTTGGGCTCTGAACTTGTTTAGCCTACTAAAACTTCCAACGTACACAGCCTCTCCTGCTCAATCTGGCCAGAGCTCAACACCGAAATTGCGAACGTCCAAGGATTGCTCCTACACTAAAGGTGCCAGCCCTGAAAGCTCTTGCTGGTCCTCATCTCCCACTGGTAACCTCTCAAACGAACCACAAACACTTGGGCTCTGAACTTGTTTAGCCTACTAAAACTTCCAACGTACACAGCCTCTCCTGCTCAATCTGGCCAGAGCTCAACACCGACATTGCGAACGTCCAGGGATTGCTCCTACACTAAAGGTGCCAGCCCTGAAAGCTCTTGCTGGTCCTCATCTCCCACTGGTAACCTCTCAAACGAACCACAAACACTTGGGCTCTGAACTTGTTTAGCCTACTAAAACTTCCAACGTACACAGCCTCTCCTGCTCAATCTGGCCAGAGCTCCACACCGAAATTGCGAACGTCCAAGGATTGCTCCTACACTAAAGGTGCCAGCCCTGAAAGCTCTTGCTGGTCCTCATCTCCACTGGTAACCTCTCAAACGAACCACAAACACTTGGGCTCTGAACTTGTTTAGCCTACTAAAACTTCCAACGTACACAGCCTCTCCTGCTCAATCTGGCCAGAGCTCAACACCGACATTGCGAACGTCCAAGGATTGCTCCTACACTAAAGGTGCCGGCCCTGAAAGCTCTTGCTGGTCCTCATCTCCCACTGGTAACCTCTCAAACGAACCACAAACACTTGGGCTCTGAACTTGTTTAGCCTACTAAAACTTCCAACGTACACAGCCTCTCCTGCTCAATCTGGCCAGAGCTCAACACCGACATTGCGAACGTCCAGCGATTGCTCCTACACTAAAGGTGCCAGCCCTGAAAGCTCTTGCTGGTCCTCATCTCCCACTGGTAACCTCTCAAACGAACCACAAACACTTGGGCTCTGAACTTGTTTAGCCTACTAAAACTTCCAACGTACACAGCCTCTCCTGCTCAATCTGGCCAAAATTCAACACCGAAATTGTGAACGTCCAGGGATTGCTCCTACACTAAAGGTGCCAGCCCTGAAAGCTCTTGCTGGTCCTCATCTCCCACTGGTAACCTCTCAAACGAACCACAAACACTTGGCCTCTGAACTTGTTTAGCCTACTAAAACTTCCAACGTACACAGCCTCTCCTGCTCAATCTGGCCAGAGCTCAACTCCGAAATTGCGAACGTCCAAGGATTGCTCCTACACTAAAGGTGCCAGCCCTGAAAGCTCTTGCTGGTCCTCATCTCCCACTGGTAACCTCTCAAACGAACCACAAACACTTGGGCTCTGAACTTGTTTAGCCTACTAAAACTTCCAACGTACACAGCCTCTCCTGCTCAATCTGGCCAGAGCTCAACACCGACATTGCGAACGTCCAGCGATTGCTCCTACACTAAAGGTGCCAGCCCTGAAAGCTCTTGCTGGTCCTCATCTCCCACTGGTAACCTCTCAAACGAACCACAAACACTTGGGCTCTGAACTTGTTTAGCCTACTAAAACTTCCAACGTACACAGCCTCTCCTGCTCAATCTGGCCAGAGCTCCACACCGAAATTGTGAACGTCCAGGGATTGCTCCTACACTAAAGGTGCCAGCCCTGAAAGCTCTTGCTGGTCCTCATCTCCCACTGGTAACCTCTCAAACGAACCACAAACACTTGGGCTCTGAACTTGTTTAGCCTACTAAAACTTCCAACATACACAGCCTCTCCTGCTCAATCTGGCCAGAGCTCAACACCGAAATTGCGAACGTCCAGGGATTGCTCCTACACTAAAGGTGCCAGCCCTGAAAGCTCTTGCTGGTCCTCATCTCCCACTGGTAACCTCTCAAACGAACCACAAACACTTGGGCTCTGAACTTCTTTAGCCTACTAAAACTTCCAACGTACACAGCCTCTCCTGCTCAATCTGGCCAGAGCTCAACACCGAAATTGCGAACGTCCAAGGATTGCTCCTACACTAAAGGTGCCAGCCCTGAAAGCTCTTGCTGGTCCTCATCTCCCACTGGTAACCTCTCAAACGAACCACAAACACTTGGCCTCTGAACTTGTTTAGCCTACTAAAACTTCCAACGTACACAGCCTCTCATGCTCAACCTGGCCAGAGCTCAACACCGAAATTGCGAACGTCCAAGGATTGCTCCTACACTAAAGGTGCCAGCCCTGAAAGCTCTTTCTGGTCCTCATCTCCCACTGGTAACCTCTCAAACGAACCACAAACACTTGGGCTCTGAACTTCTTTAGCCTACTAAAACTTCCAACGTACACAGCCTCTCCTGCTCAATCTGGCCAGAGCTCAACACCGAAATTGCGAACGTCCAAGGATTGCTCCTACACTAAAGGTGCCAGCCCTGAAAGCTCTTGCTGGTCCTCATCTCCCACTGGTAACCTCTCAAACGAACCACAAACACTTGGGCTCTGAACTTGTTTAGCCTACTAAAACTTCCAACATACACAGCCTCTCCTGCTCAATCTGGCCAGAGCTCAACACCGAAATTGCGAACGTCCAGGGATTGCTCCTACACTAAAGGTGCCAGCCCTGAAAGCTCTTGCTGGTCCTCATCTCCCACTGGTAACCTCTCAAACGAACCACAAACACTTGGGCTCTGAACTTCTTTAGCCTACTAAAACTTCCAACGTACACAGCCTCTCCTGCTCAATCTGGCCAGAGCTCAACACCGAAATTGCGAACGTCCAAGGATTGCTCCTACACTAAAGGTGCCAGCCCTGAAAGCTCTTGCTGGTCCTCATCTCCCACTGGTAACCTCTCAAACGAACCACAAACACTTGGCCTCTGAACTTGTTTAGCCTACTAAAACTTCCAACGTACACAGCCTCTCATGCTCAACCTGGCCAGAGCTCAACACCGAAATTGCGAACGTCCAAGGATTGCTCCTACACTAAAGGTGCCAGCCCTGAAAGCTCTTGCTGGTCCTCATCTCCCACTGGTAACCTCTCAAACGAACCACAAACACTTGGGCTCTGAACTTCTTTAGCCTACTAAAACTTCCAACGTACACAGCCTCTCCTGCTCAATCTGGCCAGAGCTCAACACCGACATTGCGAACGTCCAGCGATTGCTCCTACACTAAAGGTGCCAGCCCTGAAAGCTCTTGCTGGTCCTCATCTCCCACTGGTAACCTCTCAAACGAACCACAAACACTTGGGCTCTGAACTTGTTTAGCCTACTAAAACTTCCAACGTACACAGCCTCTCCTGCTCAATCTGGCCAGAGCTCCACACCGAAATTGTGAACGTCCAGGGATTGCTCCTACACTAAAGGTGCCAGCCCTGAAAGCTCTTGCTGGTCCTCATCTCCCACTGGTAACCTCTCAAACGAACCACAAACACTTGGCCTCTGAACTTCTTTAGCCTACTAAAACTTCCAACGTACACAGCCTCTCCTGCTCAATTTGCCAAAATTCAACACCGAAATTGCGAACGTCCAAGGATTGCTCCTACACTAAAGGTGCCAGCCCTGAAAGCTCTTGCTGGTCCTCATCTCCCACTGGTAACCTCTCAAACGAACCACAAACACTTGGGCTCTGAACTTGTTTAGCCTACTAAAACTTCCAACGTACACAGCCTCTCCTGCTCAATCTGGCCAGAGCTCCACTCCGAAATTGCGAACGTCCAGGGATTGCTCCTACACTAAAGGTGCCAGCCCTGAAAGCTCTTGCTGGTCCTCATCTCCCACTGGTAACCTCTCAAACGAACCACAAACTACTTGGGCTCTGAACTTGTTTAGCCTACTAAAACTTCCAACATACACAGCCTCTCCTGCTCAATCTGGCCAGAGCTCAACACCGAAATTGCGAACGTCCAGGGATTGCTCCTACACTAAAGGTGCCAGCCCTGAAAGCTCTTGCTGGTCCTCATCTCCCACTGGTAACCTCTCAAACGAACCACAAACACTTGGCCTCTGAACTTGTTTAGCCTACTAAAACTTCCAACGTACACAGCCTCTCCTGCTCAATCTGGCCAGAGCTCAACACCGACATTGCGAACGTCCAGGGATTGCTCCTACACTAAAGGTGCCAGCCCTGAAAGCTCTTGCTGGTCCTCATCTCCCACTGGTAACGTCTCAAACGAACCACAAACACTTGGGCTCTGAACTTCTTTAGCCTACTAAAACTTCCAACGTACACAGCCTCTCCTGCTCAATCTGGCCAGAGCTCAACTCCGAAATTGCGAACGTCCAAGGATTGCTCCTACACTAAAGGTGCCAGCCCTGAAAGCTCTTGCTGGTCCTCATCTCCCACTGGTAACCTCTCAAACGAACACAAACACTTGGGCTCTGAACTTGTTTAGCCTACTAAAACTTCCAACGTACACAGCCTCTCCTGCTCAATCTGGCCAGAGCTCAACACCGACATTGCGAACGTCCAGCGATTGCTCCTACACTAAAGGTGCCAGCCCTGAAAGCTCTTGCTGGTCCTCATCTCCCACTGGTAACGTCTCAATCGAACCACAAACACTTGGGCTCTGAACTTGTTTAGCCTACTAAAACTTCCAACGTACACAGCCTCTTCTGCTCAATCTGGCCAGAGCTCAACTCCGAAATTGCGAACGTCCAAGGATTGCTCCTACACTAAAGGTGCCAGCCCTGAAAGCTCTTGCTGGTCCTCATCTCCCACTGGTAACCTCTCAAACGAACCACAAACACTTGGGCTCTGAACTTGTTTAGCCTACTAAAACTTCCAACGTACACAGCCTCTCCTGCTCAATCTGGCCAGAGCTCAACACCGAAATTGCGAACGTCCAAGGATTGCTCCTACACTAAAGGTGCCAGCCCTGAAAGCTCTTGCTGGTCCTCATCTCCCACTGGTAACCTCTCAAACGAACCACAAACACTTGGCCTCTGAACTTGTTTAGCCTACTAAAACTTCCAACGTACACAGCCTCTCCTGCTCAATCTGGCCAGAGCTCAACACCGACATTGCGAACGTCCAGCGATTGCTCCTACACTAAAGGTGCCAGCCCTGAAAGCTCTTGCTGGTCCTCATCTCCCACTGGTAACGTCTCAAACGAACCACAAACACTTGGGCTCTGAACTTGTTTAGCCTACTAAAACTTCCAACGTACACAGCCTCTCCTGCTCAATCTGGCCAGAGCTCAACACCGAAATTGCGAACGTCCAGGGATTGCTCCTACACTAAAGGTGCCAGCCCTGAAAGCTCTTGCTGGTCCTCATCTCCCACTGGTAACCTCTCAAACGAACCACAAACACTTGGGCTCTGAACTTGTTTAGCCTACTAAAACTTCCAACATACACAGCCTCTCCTGCTCAATCTGGCCAGAGCTCAACACCGAAATTGCGAACGTCCAGGGATTGCTCCTACAGTAAAGGTGCCAGCCCTGAAAGCTCTTGCTGGTCCTCATCTCCCACTGGTAACCTCTCAAACGAACCACAAACACTTGGCCTCTGAACTTGTTTAGCCTACTAAAACTTCCAACGTACACAGCCTCTCCTGCTCAATCTGGCCAGAGCTCAACACCGACATTGCGAACGTCCAGCGATTGCTCCTACACTAAAGGTGCCAGCCCTGAAAGCTCTTGCTGGTCCTCATCTCCCACTGGTAACGTCTCAAACGAACCACAAACACTTGGGCTCTGAACTTGTTTAGCCTACTAAAACTTCCAACGTACACAGCCTCTCCTGCTCAATCTGGCCAGAGCTCCACACCGAAATTGTGAACGTCCAGGGATTGCTCCTACACTAAAGGTGCCAGCCCTGAAAGCTCTTGCTGGTCCTCATCTCCCACTGGTAACCTCTCAAACGAACCACAAACACTTGGGCTCTGAACTTGTTTAGCCTACTAAAACTTCCAACGTACACAGCCTCTCCTGCTCAATCTGGCCAAAATTCAACACCGAAATTGCGAACCTCCAAGGATTGCTCCTACACTAAAGGTGCCAGCCCTGAAAGCTCTTGCTGGTCCTCATCTCCCACTGGTAACCTCTCAAACGAACCACAAACACTTGGGCTCTGAACTTGTTTAGCCTACTAAAACTTCCAACGTACACAGCCTCTCCTGCTCAATCTGGCCAGAGCTCAACTCCGAAATTGCGAACGTCCAGGGATTGCTCCTACAGTAAAGGTGCCAGCCCTGAAAGCTCTTGCTGGTCCTCATCTCCCACTGGTAACCTCTCAAACGAACCACAAACACTTGGGCTCTGAACTTGTTTAGCCTACTAAAACTTCCAACGTACACAGCCTCTCCTGCTCAATCTGGCCAGAGCTCCACTCCGAAATTGCGAACGTCCAAGGATTGCTCCTACACTAAAGGTGCCAGCCCTGAAAGCTCTTGCTGGTCCTCATCTCCCACTGGTAACCTCTCAAACGAACCACAAACACTTGGCTCTGAACTTGTTTAGCCTACTAAAACTTCCAACGTACACAGCCTCTCCTGCTCAATCTGGCCAGAGCTCAACACCGAAATTGCGAACGTCCAAGGATTGCTCCTACACTAAAGGTGCCAGCCCTGAAAGCTCTTGCTGGTCCTCATCTCCCACTGGTAACCTCTCAAACGAACCACAAACACTTGGGCTCTGAACTTGTTTAGCCTACTAAAACTTCCAACGTACACAGCCTCTCCTGCTCAATCTGGCCAGAGCTCAACACCGACATTGCGAACGTCCAGGGATTGCTCCTACACTAAAGGTGCCAGCCCTGAAAGCTCTTGCTGGTCCTCATCTCCCACTGGTAACCTCTCAAACGAACCACAAACACTTGGGCTCTGAACTTGTTTAGCCTACTAAAACTTCCAACGTACACAGCCTCTCCTGCTCAATCTGGCCAGAGCTCCACACCGAAATTGCGAACGTCCAGGATTGCTCCTACACTAAAGGTGCCAGCCCTGAAAGCTCTTGCTGGTCCTCATCTCCCACTGGTAACCTCTCAAACGAACCACAAACACTTGGGCTCTGAACTTGTTTAGCCTACTAAAACTTCCAACGTACACAGCCTCTCCTGCTCAATCTGGCCAGAGCTCAACACCGACATTGCGAACGTCCAAGGATTGCTCCTACACTAAAGGTGCCGGCCCTGAAAGCTCTTGCTGGTCCTCATCTCCCACTGGTAACCTCTCAAACGAACCACAAACACTTGGGCTCTGAACTTGTTTAGCCTACTAAAACTTCCAACGTACACAGCCTCTCCTGCTCAATCTGGCCAGAGCTCAACACCGACATTGCGAACGTCCAGCGATTGCTCCTACACTAAAGGTGCCAGCCCTGAAAGCTCTTGCTGGTCCTCATCTCCCACTGGTAACCTCTCAAACGAACCACAAACACTTGGGCTCTGAACTTGTTTAGCCTACTAAAACTTCCAACGTACACAGCCTCTCCTGCTCAATCTGGCCAAAATTCAACACCGAAATTGTGAACGTCCAGGGATTGCTCCTACACTAAAGGTGCCAGCCCTGAAAGCTCTTGCTGGTCCTCATCTCCCACTGGTAACCTCTCAAACGAACCACAAACACTTGGCCTCTGAACTTGTTTAGCCTACTAAAACTTCCAACGTACACAGCCTCTCCTGCTCAATCTGGCCAGAGCTTCAACTCCGAAATTGCGAACGTCCAAGGATTGCTCCTACACTAAAGGTGCCAGCCCTGAAAGCTCTTGCTGGTCCTCATCTCCCACTGGTAACCTCTCAAACGAACCACAAACACTTGGGCTCTGAACTTGTTTAGCCTACTAAAACTTCCAACGTACACAGCCTCTCCTGCTCAATCTGGCCAGAGCTCAACACCGACATTGCGAACGTCCAGCGATTGCTCCTACACTAAAGGTGCCAGCCCTGAAAGCTCTTGCTGGTCCTCATCTCCCACTGGTAACCTCTCAAACGAACCACAAACACTTGGGCTCTGAACTTGTTTAGCCTACTAAAACTTCCAACGTACACAGCCTCTCCTGCTCAATCTGGCCAGAGCTCCACACCGAAATTGTGAACGTCCAGGGATTGCTCCTACACTAAAGGTGCCAGCCCTGAAAGCTCTTGCTGGTCCTCATCTCCCACTGGTAACCTCTCAAACGAACCACAAACACTTGGGCTCTGAACTTGTTTAGCCTACTAAAACTTCCAACATACACAGCCTCTCCTGCTCAATCTGGCCAGAGCTCAACACCGAAATTGCGAACGTCCAGGGATTGCTCCTACACTAAAGGTGCCAGCCCTGAAAGCTCTTGCTGGTCCTCATCTCCACTGGTAACCTCTCAAACGAACCACAAACACTTGGGCTCTGAACTTCTTTAGCCTACTAAAACTTCCAACGTACACAGCCTCTCCTGCTCAATCTGGCCAGAGCTCAACACCGAAATTGCGAACGTCCAAGGATTGCTCCTACACTAAAGGTGCCAGCCCTGAAAGCTCTTGCTGGTCCTCATCTCCCACTGGTAACCTCTCAAACGAACCACAAACACTTGGCCTCTGAACTTGTTTAGCCTACTAAAACTTCCAACGTACACAGCCTCTCATGCTCAACCTGGCCAGAGCTCAACACCGAAATTGCGAACGTCCAAGGATTGCTCCTACACTAAAGGTGCCAGCCCTGAAAGCTCTTGCTGGTCCTCATCTCCCACTGGTAACCTCTCAAACGAACCACAAACACTTGGGCTCTGAACTTCTTTAGCCTACTAAAACTTCCAACGTACACAGCCTCTCCTGCTCAATCTGGCCAGAGCTCAACACCGAAATTGCGAACGTCCAAGGATTGCTCCTACACTAAAGGTGCCAGCCCTGAAAGCTCTTGCTGGTCCTCATCTCCCACTGGTAACCTCTCAAACGAACCACAAACACTTGGGCTCTGAACTTGTTTAGCCTACTAAAACTTCCAACATACACAGCCTCTCCTGCTCAATCTGGCCAGAGCTCAACACCGAAATTGCGAACGTCCAGGGATTGCTCCTACACTAAAGGTGCCAGCCCTGAAAGCTCTTGCTGGTCCTCATCTCCCACTGGTAACCTCTCAAACGAACCACAAACACTTGGGCTCTGAACTTCTTTAGCCTACTAAAACTTCCAACGTACACAGCCTCTCCTGCTCAATCTGGCCAGAGCTCAACACCGAAATTGCGAACGTCCAAGGATTGCTCCTACACTAAAGGTGCCAGCCCTGAAAGCTCTTGCTGGTCCTCATCTCCCACTGGTAACCTCTCAAACGAACCACAAACACTTGGCCTCTGAACTTGTTTAGCCTACTAAAACTTCCAACGTACACAGCCTCTCATGCTCAACCTGGCCAGAGCTCAACACCGAAATTGCGAACGTCCAAGGATTGCTCCTACACTAAAGGTGCCAGCCGTGAAAGCTCTTGCTGGTCCTCATCTCCCACTGGTAACCTCTCAAACGAACCACAAACACTTGGGCTCTGAACTTCTTTAGCCTACTAAAACTTCCAACGTACACAGCCTCTCCTGCTCAATCTGGCCAGAGCTCAACACCGACATTGCGAACGTCCAGCGATTGCTCCTACACTAAAGGTGCCAGCCCTGAAAGCTCTTGCTGGTCCTCATCTCCCACTGGTAACCTCTCAAACGAACCACAAACACTTGGGCTCTGAACTTGTTTAGCCTACTAAAACTTCCAACGTACACAGCCTCTCCTGCTCAATCTGGCCAGAGCTCCACACCGAAATTGTGAACGTCCAGGGATTGCTCCTACACTAAAGGTGCCAGCCCTGAAAGCTCTTGCTGGTCCTCATCTCCCACTGGTAACCTCTCAAACGAACCACAAACACTTGGCCTCTGAACTTCTTTAGCCTACTAAAACTTCCAACGTACACAGCCTCTCCTGCTCAATTTGCCAAAATTCAACACCGAAATTGCGAACGTCCAAGGATTGCTCCTACACTAAAGGTGCCAGCCCTGAAAGCTCTTGCTGGTCCTCATCTCCCACTGGTAACCTCTCAAACGAACCACAAACACTTGGGCTCTGAACTTGTTTAGCCTACTAAAACTTCCAACGTACACAGCCTCTCCTGCTCAATCTGGCCAGAGCTCCACTCCGAAATTGCGAACGTCCAGGGATTGCTCCTACACTAAAGGTGCCAGCCCTGAAAGCTCTTGCTGGTCCTCATCTCCCACTGGTAACCTCTCAAACGAACCACAAACACTTGGGCTCTGAACTTGTTTAGCCTACTAAAACTTCCAACATACACAGCCTCTCCTGCTCAATCTGGCCAGAGCTCAACACCGAAATTGCGAACGTCCAGGGATTGCTCCTACACTAAAGGTGCCAGCCCTGAAAGCTCTTGCTGGTCCTCATCTCCCACTGGTAACCTCTCAAACGAACCACAAACACTTGGCCTCTGAACTTGTTTAGCCTACTAAAACTTCCAACGTACACAGCCTCTCCTGCTCAATCTGGCCAGAGCTCAACACCGACATTGCGAACGTCCAGGGATTGCTCCTACACTAAAGGTGCCAGCCCTGAAAGCTCTTGCTGGTCCTCATCTCCCACTGGTAACGTCTCAAACGAACCACAAACACTTGGGCTCTGAACTTGTTTAGCCTACTAAAACTTCCAACGTACACAGCCTCTCCTGCTCAATCTGGCCAGAGCTCCACACCGACATTGCGAACGTCCAAGGATTGCTCCTACACTAAAGGTGCCAGCCCTGAAAGCTCTTGCTGGTCCTCATCTCCCACTGGTAACCTCTCAAACGAACCACAAACACTTGGGCTCTGAACTTGTTTAGCCTACTAAAACTTCCAACGTACACAGCCTCTCCTGCTCAATCTGGCCAGAGCTCCACACCGAAATTGTGAACGTCCAGGGATTGCTCCTACACTAAAGGTGCCAGCCCTGAAAGCTCTTGCTGGTCCTCATCTCCCACTGGTAACCTCTCAAACGAACCACAAACACTTGGGCTCTGAACTTGTTTAGCCTACTAAAACTTCCAACGTACACAGCCTCTCCTGCTCAATTTGCCAAAATTCAACACCGAAATTGCGAACGTCCAAGGATTGCTCCTACACTAAAGGTGCCAGCCCTGAAAGCTCTTGCTGGTCCTCATCTCCCACTGGTAACCTCTCAAACGAACCACAAACACTTGGGCTCTGAACTTGTTTAGCCTACTAAAACTTCCAACGTACACAGCCTCTCCTGCTCAATCTGGCCAGAGCTCCACTCCGAAATTGCGAACGTCCAGGGATTGCTCCTACACTAAAGGTGCCAGCCCTGAAAGCTCTTGCTGGTCCTCATCTCCCACTGGTAACCTCTCAAACGAACCACAAACACTTGGGCTCTGAACTTGTTTAGCCTACTAAAACTTCCAACATACACAGCCTCTCCTGCTCAATCTGGCCAGAGCTCAACACCGAAATTGCGAACGTCCAGGGATTGCTCCTACACTAAAGGTGCCAGCCCTGAAAGCTCTTGCTGGTCCTCATCTCCCACTGGTAACCTCTCAAACGTACCACAAACACTTGGGCTCTGAACTTCTTTAGCCTACTAAAACTTCCAACGTACACAGCCTCTCCTGCTCAATCTGGCCAGAGCTCAACACCGACATTGCGAACGTCCAGCGATTGCTCCTACACTAAAGGTGCCAGCCCTGAAAGCTCTTGCTGGTCCTCATCTCCCACTGGTAACCTCTCAAACGAACCACAAACACTTGGGCTCTGAACTTGTTTAGCCTACTAAAACTTCCAACGTACACAGCCTCTCCTGCTCAATCTGGCCAGAGCTCCACACCGAAATTGTGAACGTCCAGGGATTGCTCCTACACTAAAGGTGCCAGCCCTGAAAGCTCTTGCTGGTCCTCATCTCCCACTGGTAACCTCTCAAACGAACCACAAACACTTGGGCTCTGAACTTGTTTAGCCTACTAAAACTTCCAACATACACAGCCTCTCCTGCTCAATCTGGCCAGAGCTCAACACCGAAATTGCGAACGTCCAGGGATTGCTCCTACACTAAAGGTGCCAGCCCTGAAAGCTCTTGCTGGTCCTCATCTCCCACTGGTAACCTCTCAAACGAACCACAAACACTTGGGCTCTGAACTTGTTTAGCCTACTAAAACTTCCAACGTACACAGCCTCTCCTGCTCAATCTGGCCAGAGCTCCACACCGAAATTGTGAACGTCCAGGGATTGCTCCTACACTAAAGGTGCCAGCCCTGAAAGCTCTTGCTGGTCCTCATCTCCCACTGGTAACCTCTCAAACGAACCACAAACACTTGGCCTCTGAACTTGTTTAGCCTACTAAAACTTCCAACGTACACAGCCTCTCCTGCTCAATTTGCCAAAATTCAACACCGAAATTGCGAACGTCCAAGGATTGCTCCTACACTAAAGGTGCCAGCCCTGAAAGCTCTTGCTGGTCCTCATCTCCCACTGGTAACCTCTCAAACGAACCACAAACACTTGGGCTCTGAACTTGTTTAGCCTACTAAAACTTCCAACGTACACAGCCTCTCCTGCTCAATCTGGCCAGAGCTCCACTCCGAAATTGCGAACGTCCAGGGATTGCTCCTACACTAAAGGTGCCAGCCCTGAAAGCTCTTGCTGGTCCTCATCTCCCACTGGTAACCTCTCAAACGAACCACAAACACTTGGGCTCTGAACTTGTTTAGCCTACTAAAACTTCCAACATACACAGCCTCTCCTGCTCAATCTGGCCAGAGCTCAACACCGAAATTGTGAACGTCCAGGGATTGCTCCTACACTAAAGGTGCCAGCCCTGAAAGCTCTTGCTGGTCCTCATCTCCCACTGGTAACCTCTCAAACGAACCACAAACACTTGGGCTCTGAACTTGTTTAGCCTACTAAAACTTCCAACGTACACAGCCTCTCCTGCTCAATTTGCCAAAATTCAACACCGAAATTGCGAACGTCCAAGGATTGCTCCTACACTAAAGGTGCCAGCCCTGAAAGCTCTTGCTGGTCCTCATCTCCCACTGGTAACCTCTCAAACGAACCACAAACACTTGGGCTCTGAACTTGTTTAGCCTACTAAAACTTCCAACGTACACAGCCTCTCCTGCTCAATCTGGCCAGAGCTCCACTCCGAAATTGCGAACGTCCAGGGATTGCTCCTACACTAAAGGTGCCAGCCCTGAAAGCTCTTGCTGGTCCTCATCTCCCACTGGTAACCTCTCAAACGAACCACAAACACTTGGGCTCTGAACTTGTTTAGCCTACTAAAACTTCCAACATACACAGCCTCTCCTGCTCAATCTGGCCAGAGCTCAACACCGAAATTGCGAACGTCCAGGGATTGCTCCTACACTAAAGGTGCCAGCCCTGAAAGCTCTTGCTGGTCCTCATCTCCCACTGGTAACCTCTCAAACGAACCACAAACACTTGGGCTCTGAACTTGTTTAGCCTACTAAAACTTCCAACGTACACAGCCTCTCCTGCTCAATCTGGCCAGAGCTCAACACCGACATTGCGAACGTCCAGCGATTGCTCCTACACTAAAGGTGCCAGCCCTGAAAGCTCTTGCTGGTCCTCATCTCCCACTGGTAACCTCTCAAACGAACCACAAACACTTGGGCTCTGAACTTGTTTAGCCTACTAAAACTTCCAACGTACACAGCCTCTCCTGCTCAATCTGGCCAGAGCTCAACACCGAAATTGCGAACGTCCAGGGATTGCTCCTACACTAAAGGTGCCAGCCCTGAAAGCTCTTGCTGGTCCTCATCTCCCACTGGTAACCTCTCAAACGAACCACAAACACTTGGGCTCTGAACTTGTTTAGCCTACTAAAACTTCCAACATACACAGCCTCTCCTGCTCAATCTGGCCAGAGCTCAACACCGAAATTGCGAACGTCCAGGGATTGCTCCTACACTAAAGGTGCCAGCCCTGAAAGCTCTTGCTGGTCCTCATCTCCCACTGGTAACCTCTCAAACGAACCACAAACACTTGGGCTCTGAACTTGTTTAGCCTACTAAAACTTCCAACGTACACAGCCTCTCCTGCTCAATCTGGCCAGAGCTCCACACCGAAATTGTGAACGTCCAGGGATTGCTCCTACACTAAAGGTGCCAGCCCTGAAAGCTCTTGCTGGTCCTCATCTCCCACTGGTAACCTCTCAAACGAACCACAAACACTTGGCCTCTGAACTTGTTTAGCCTACTAAAACTTCCAACGTACACAGCCTCTCCTGCTCAATTTGCCAAAATTCAACACCGAAATTGCGAACGTCCAAGGATTGCTCCTACACTAAAGGTGCCAGCCCTGAAAGCTCTTGCTGGTCCTCATCTCCCACTGGTAACCTCTCAAACGAACCACAAACACTTGGGCTCTGAACTTGTTTAGCCTACTAAAACTTCCAACGTACACAGCCTCTCCTGCTCAATTTGCCAAAATTCAACACCGAAATTGCGAACGTCCAAGGATTGCTCCTACACTAAAGGTGCCAGCCCTGAAAGCTCTTGCTGGTCCTCATCTCCCACTGGTAACCTCTCAAACGAACCACAAACACTTGGGCTCTGAACTTGTTTAGCCTACTAAAACTTCCAACGTACACAGCCTCTCCTGCTCAATCTGGCCAGAGCTCCACTCCGAAATTGCGAACGTCCAGGGATTGCTCCTACACTAAAGGTGCCAGCCCTGAAAGCTCTTGCTGGTCCTCATCTCCCACTGGTAACCTCTCAAACGAACCACAAACACTTGGGCTCTGAACTTGTTTAGCCTACTAAAACTTCCAACATACACAGCCTCTCCTGCTCAATCTGGCCAGAGCTCAACACCGAAATTGCGAACGTCCAGGGATTGCTCCTACACTAAAGGTGCCAGCCCTGAAAGCTCTTGCTGGTCCTCATCTCCCACTGGTAACCTCTCAAACGAACCACAAACACTTGGGCTCTGAACTTCTTTAGCCTACTAAAACTTCCAACGTACACAGCCTCTCCTGCTCAATCTGGCCAGAGCTCAACACCGACATTGCGAACGTCCAGCGATTGCTCCTACACTAAAGGTGCCAGCCCTGAAAGCTCTTGCTGGTCCTCATCTCCCACTGGTAACCTCTCAAACGAACCACAAACACTTGGGCTCTGAACTTGTTTAGCCTACTAAAACTTCCAACGTACACAGCCTCTCCTGCTCAATCTGGCCAGAGCTCCACACCGAAATTGTGAACGTCCAGGGATTGCTCCTACACTAAAGGTGCCAGCCCTGAAAGCTCTTGCTGGTCCTCATCTCCCACTGGTAACCTCTCAAACGAACCACAAACACTTGGGCTCTGAACTTGTTTAGCCTACTAAAACTTCCAACATACACAGCCTCTCCTGCTCAATCTGGCCAGAGCTCAACACCGACATTGCGAACGTCCAGGGATTGCTCCTACACTAAAGGTGCCAGCCCTGAAAGCTCTTGCTGGTCCTCATCTCCCACTGGTAACCTCTCAAACGAACCACAAACACTTGGGCTCTGAACTTGTTTAGCCTACTAAAACTTCCAACGTACACAGCCTCTCCTGCTCAATCTGGCCAGAGCTCCACACCGAAATTGTGAACGTCCAGGGATTGCTCCTACACTAAAGGTGCCAGCCCTGAAAGCTCTTGCTGGTCCTCATCTCCCACTGGTAACCTCTCAAACGAACCACAAACACTTGGCCTCTGAACTTGTTTAGCCTACTAAAACTTCCAACGTACACAGCCTCTCCTGCTCAATTTGCCAAAATTCAACACCGAAATTGCGAACGTCCA
Source organism: Gavia stellata (assembly GCF_030936135.1). Lineage (NCBI taxonomy): Eukaryota > Metazoa > Chordata > Aves > Gaviiformes > Gaviidae > Gavia > Gavia stellata. The sequence goes on along the minus strand of NW_026776654.1, from coordinate 14,059 downwards.
AGGATTGCTCCTACACTAAAGGTGCCAGCCCTGAAAGCTCTTGCTGGTCCTCATCTCCCACTGGTAACCTCTCAAACGAACCACAAACACTTGGGCTCTGAACTTGTTTAGCCTACTAAAACTTCCAACGTACACAGCCTCTCCTGCTCAATCTGGCCAGAGCTCCACTCCGAAATTGCGAACGTCCAGGGATTGCTCCTACACTAAAGGTGCCAGCCCTGAAAGCTCTTGCTGGTCCTCATCTCCCACTGGTAACCTCTCAAACGAACCACAAACACTTGGGCTCTGAACTTGTTTAGCCTACTAAAACTTCCAACATACACAGCCTCTCCTGCTCAATCTGGCCAGAGCTCAACACCGAAATTGTGAACGTCCAGGGATTGCTCCTACACTAAAGGTGCCAGCCCTGAAAGCTCTTGCTGGTCCTCATCTCCCACTGGTAACCTCTCAAACGAACCACAAACACTTGGGCTCTGAACTTGTTTAGCCTACTAAAACTTCCAACGTACACAGCCTCTCCTGCTCAATTTGCCAAATTCAACACCGAAATTGCGAACGTCCAAGGATTGCTCCTACACTAAAGGTGCCAGCCCTGAAAGCTCTTGCTGGTCCTCATCTCCCACTGGTAACCTCTCAAACGAACCACAAACACTTGGGCTCTGAACTTGTTTAGCCTACTAAAACTTCCAACGTACACAGCCTCTCCTGCTCAATCTGGCCAGAGCTCCACTCCGAAATTGCGAACGTCCAGGGATTGCTCCTACACTAAAGGTGCCAGCCCTGAAAGCTCTTGCTGGTCCTCATCTCCCACTGGTAACCTCTCAAACGAACCACAAACACTTGGGCTCTGAACTTGTTTAGCCTACTAAAACTTCCAACATACACAGCCTCTCCTGCTCAATCTGGCCAGAGCTCAACACCGAAATTGCGAACGTCCAGGGATTGCTCCTACACTAAAGGTGCCAGCCCTGAAAGCTCTTGCTGGTCCTCATCTCCCACTGGTAACCTCTCAAACGAACCACAAACACTTGGGCTCTGAACTTGTTTAGCCTACTAAAACTTCCAACGTACACAGCCTCTCCTGCTCAATCTGGCCAGAGCTCAACACCGACATTGCGAACGTCCAGCGATTGCTCCTACACTAAAGGTGCCAGCCCTGAAAGCTCTTGCTGGTCCTCATCTCCCACTGGTAACCTCTCAAACGAACCACAAACACTTGGGCTCTGAACTTGTTTAGCCTACTAAAACTTCCAACGTACACAGCCTCTCCTGCTCAATCTGGCCAGAGCTCCACACCGAAATTGTGAACGTCCAGGGATTGCTCCTACACTAAAGGTGCCAGCCCTGAAAGCTCTTGCTGGTCCTCATCTCCCACTGGTAACCTCTCAAACGAACCACAAACACTTGGGCTCTGAACTTGTTTAGCCTACTAAAACTTCCAACATACACAGCCTCTCCTGCTCAATCTGGCCAGAGCTCAACACCGAAATTGCGAACGTCCAGGGATTGCTCCTACACTAAAGGTGCCAGCCCTGAAAGCTCTTGCTGGTCCTCATCTCCCACTGGTAACCTCTCAAACGAACCACAAACACTTGGGCTCTGAACTTGTTTAGCCTACTAAAACTTCCAACGTACACAGCCTCTCCTGCTCAATCTGGCCAGAGCTCCACACCGAAATTGTGAACGTCCAGGGATTGCTCCTACACTAAAGGTGCCAGCCCTGAAAGCTCTTGCTGGTCCTCATCTCCCACTGGTAACCTCTCAAACGAACCACAAACACTTGGCCTCTGAACTTGTTTAGCCTACTAAAACTTCCAACGTACACAGCCTCTCCTGCTCAATCTGGCCAGAGCTCAACACCGACATTGCGAACGTCCAAGGATTGCTCCTACACTAAAGGTGCCAGCCCTGAAAGCTCTTGCTGGTCCTCATCTCCCACTGGTAACCTCTCAAACGAACCACAAACACTTGGCCTCTGAACTTGTTTAGCCTACTAAAACTTCCAACATACACAGCCTCTCCTGCTCAATCTGGCCAGAGCTCAACACCGACATTGCGAACGTCCAGGGATTGCTCCTACACTAAAGGTGCCAGCCCTGAAAGCTCTTGCTGGTCCTCATCTCCCACTGGTAACCTCTCAAACGAACCACAAACACTTGGGCTCTGAACTTGTTTAGCCTACTAAAACTTCCAACGTACACAGCCTCTCCTGCTCAATCTGGCCAGAGCTCCACACCGAAATTGCGAACGTCCAAGGATTGCTCCTACACTAAAGGTGCCAGCCCTGAAAGCTCTTGCTGGTCCTCATCTCCCACTGGTAACCTCTCAAACGAACCACAAGCACTTGGCCTCTGAACTTGTTTAGCCTACTAAAACTTCCAACGTACACAGCCTCTCCTGCTCAATCTGGCCAGAGCTCAACACCGACATTGCGAACGTCCAAGGATTGCTCCTACACTAAAGGTGCCGGCCCTGAAAGCTCTTGCTGGTCCTCATCTCCCACTGGTAACCTCTCAAACGAACCACAAACACTTGGGCTCTGAACTTGTTTAGCCTACTAAAACTTCCAACGTACACAGCCTCTCCTGCTCAATCTGGCCAGAGCTCAACACCGACATTGCGAACGTCCAGCGATTGCTCCTACACTAAAGGTGCCAGCCCTGAAAGCTCTTGCTGGTCCTCATCTCCCACTGGTAACCTCTCAAACGAACCACAAACACTTGGGCTCTGAACTTGTTTAGCCTACTAAAACTTCCAACGTACACAGCCTCTCCTGCTCAATCTGGCCAGAGCTCAACTCCGAAATTGCGAACGTCCAAGGATTGCTCCTACACTAAAGGTGCCAGCCCTGAAAGCTCTTGCTGGTCCTCATCTCCCACTGGTAACCTCTCAAACGAACCACAAACACTTGGGCTCTGAACTTGTTTAGCCTACTAAAACTTCCAACGTACACAGCCTCTCCTGCTCAATCTGGCCAGAGCTCAACACCGAAATTGTGAACGTCCAAGGATTGCTCCTACACTAAAGGTGCCAGCCCTGAAAGCTCTTGCTGGTCCTCATCTCCCACTGGTAACCTCTCAAACGAACCACAAACACTTGGGCTCTGAACTTCTTTAGCCTACTAAAACTTCCAACGTACACAGCCTCTCCTGCTCAATCTGGCCAGAGCTCAACACCGACATTGCGAACGTCCAGCGATTGCTCCTACACTAAAGGTGCCAGCCCTGAAAGCTCTTGCTGGTCCTCATCTCCCACTGGTAACCTCTCAAACGAACCACAAACACTTGGGCTCTGAACTTGTTTAGCCTACTAAAACTTCCAACGTACACAGCCTCTCCTGCTCAATCTGGCCAGAGCTCCACACCGAAATTGTGAACGTCCAGGGATTGCTCCTACACTAAAGGTGCCAGCCCCTGAAAGCTCTTGCTGGTCCTCATCTCCCACTGGTAACCTCTCAAACGAACCACAAACACTTGGCCTCTGAACTTCTTTAGCCTACTAAAACTTCCAACGTACACAGCCTCTCCTGCTCAATCTGGCCAAAATTCAACACCGAAATTGCGAACGTCCAAGGATTGCTCCTACACTAAAGGTGCCAGCCCTGAAAGCTCTTGCTGGTCCTCATCTCCCACTGGTAACCTCTCAAACGAACCACAAACACTTGGGCTCTGAACTTGTTTAGCCTACTAAAACTTCCAACGTACACAGCCTCTCCTGCTCAATCTGGCCAGAGCTCCACTCCGAAATTGCGAACGTCCAGGGATTGCTCCTACACTAAAGGTGCCAGCCCTGAAAGCTCTTGCTGGTCCTCATCTCCCACTGGTAACCTCTCAAACGAACCACAAACACTTGGGCTCTGAACTTGTTTAGCCTACTAAAACTTCCAACATACACAGCCTCTCCTGCTCAATCTGGCCAGAGCTCAACACCGAAATTGCGAACGTCCAGGGATTGCTCCTACACTAAAGGTGCCAGCCCTGAAAGCTCTTGCTGGTCCTCATCTCCCACTGGTAACCTCTCAAACGAACCACAAACACTTGGCCTCTGAACTTGTTTAGCCTACTAAAACTTCCAACGTACACAGCCTCTCCTGCTCAATCTGGCCAGAGCTCAACACCGACATTGCGAACGTCCAGGGATTGCTCCTACACTAAAGGTGCCAGCCCTGAAAGCTCTTGCTGGTCCTCATCTCCCACTGGTAACGTCTCAAACGAACCACAAACACTTGGGCTCTGAACTTGTTTAGCCTACTAAAACTTCCAACGTACACAGCCTCTCCTGCTCAATCTGGCCAGAGCTCCACACCGAAATTGTGAACGTCCAGGGATTGCTCCTACACTAAAGGTGCCAGCCCTGAAAGCTCTTGCTGGTCCTCATCTCCCACTGTAACCTCTCAAACGAACCACAAACACTTGGGCTCTGAACTTGTTTAGCCTACTAAAACTTCCAACGTACACAGCCTCTCCTGCTCAATTTGCCAAAATTCAACACCGAAATTGCGAACGTCCAGGGATTGCTCCTACACTAAAGGTGCCAGCCCTGAAAGCTCTTGCTGGTCCTCATCTCCCACTGGTAACCTCTCAAACGAACCACAAACACTTGGCCTCTGAACTTCTTTAGCCTACTAAAACTTCCAACGTACACAGCCTCTCCTGCTCAATTTGCCAAAATTCAACTCCGAAATTGCGAACGTCCAGCGATTGCTCCTACACTAAAGGTGCCAGCCCTGAAAGCTCTTGCTGGTCCTCATCTCCCACTGGTAACCTCTCAAACGAACCACAAACACTTGGGCTCTGAACTTGTTTAGCCTACTAAAACTTCCAACGTACACAGCCTCTCCTGCTCAATCTGGCCAGAGCTCAACTCCGAAATTGCGAACGTCCAGGGATTGCTCCTACACTAAAGGTGCCAGCCCTGAAAGCTCTTGCTGGTCCTCATCTCCCACTGGTAACCTCTCAAACGAACCACAAACACTTGGCCTCTGAACTTCTTTAGCCTACTAAAACTTCCAACGTACACAGCCTCTCCTGCTCAATTTGCCAAAATTCAACACCGAAATTGCGAACGTCCAAGGATTGCTCCTACACTAAAGGTGCCAGCCCTGAAAGCTCTTGCTGGTCCTCATCTCCCACTGGTAACCTCTCAAACGAACCACAAACACTTGGGCTCTGAACTTGTTTAGCCTACTAAAACTTCCAACGTACACAGCCTCTCCTGCTCAATCTGGCCAGAGCTCAACTCCGAAATTGCGAACGTCCAGGGATTGCTCCTACACTAAAGGTGCCAGCCCTGAAAGCTCTTGCTGGTCCTCATCTCCCACTGGTAACCTCTCAAACGAACCACAAACACTTGGGCTCTGAACTTGTTTAGCCTACTAAAACTTCCAACGTACACAGCCTCTCCTGCTCAATCTGGCCAGAGCTCCACTCCGAAATTGCGAACGTCCAGGGATTGCTCCTACACTAAAGGTGCCAGCCCTGAAAGCTCTTGCTGGTCCTCATCTCCCACTGGTAACCTCTCAAACGAACCACAAACACTTGGGCTCTGAACTTGTTTAGCCTACTAAAACTTCCAACATACACAGCCTCTCCTGCTCAATCTGGCCAGAGCTCAACACCGAAATTGCGAACGTCCAGGGATTGCTCCTACACTAAAGGTGCCAGCCCTGAAAGCTCTTGCTGGTCCTCATCTCCCACTGGTAACCTCTCAAACGAACCACAAACACTTGGCCTCTGAACTTGTTTAGCCTACTAAAACTTCCAACGTACACAGCCTCTCCTGCTCAATCTGGCCAGAGCTCAACACCGACATTGCGAACGTCCAGGGATTGCTCCTACACTAAAGGTGCCAGCCCTGAAAGCTCTTGCTGGTCCTCATCTCCCACTGGTAACGTCTCAACGAACCACAAACACTTGGGCTCTGAACTTGTTTAGCCTACTAAAACTTCCAACGTACACAGCCTCTCCTGCTCAATCTGGCCAGAGCTCCACACCGAAATTGTGAACGTCCAGGGATTGCTCCTACACTAAAGGTGCCAGCCCTGAAAGCTCTTGCTGGTCCTCATCTCCCACTGGTAACCTCTCAAACGAACCACAAACACTTGGGCTCTGAACTTGTTTAGCCTACTAAAACTTCCAACGTACACAGCCTCTCCTGCTCAATTTGCCAAAATTCAACACCGAAATTGCGAACCTCCAAGGATTGCTCCTACACTAAAGGTGCCAGCCCTGAAAGCTCTTGCTGGTCCTCATCTCCCACTGGTAACCTCTCAAACGAACCACAAACACTTGGGCTCTGAACTTGTTTAGCCTACTAAAACTTCCAACGTACACAGCCTCTCCTGCTCAATCTGGCCAGAGCTCAACTCCGAAATTGCGAACGTCCAGGGATTGCTCCTACACTAAAGGTGCCAGCCCTGAAAGCTCTTGCTGGTCCTCATCTCCCACTGGTAACCTCTCAAACGAACCACAAACACTTGGCCTCTGAACTTCTTTAGCCTACTAAAACTTCCAACGTACACAGCCTCTCCTGCTCAATTTGCCAAAATTCAACTCCGAAATTGCGAACGTCCAGCGATTGCTCCTACACTAAAGGTGCCAGCCCTGAAAGCTCTTGCTGGTCCTCATCTCCCACTGGTAACCTCTCAAACGAACCACAAACACTTGGGCTCTGAACTTGTTTAGCCTACTAAAACTTCCAACGTACACAGCCTCTCCTGCTCAATCTGGCCAGAGCTCAACTCCGAAATTGCGAACGTCCAGGGATTGCTCCTACACTAAAGGTGCCAGCCCTGAAAGCTCTTGCTGGTCCTCATCTCCCACTGGTAACCTCTCAAACGAACCACAAACACTTGGCCTCTGAACTTCTTTAGCCTACTAAAACTTCCAACGTACACAGCCTCTCCTGCTCAATTTGCCAAAATTCAACACCGAAATTGCGAACGTCCAAGGATTGCTCCTACACTAAAGGTGCCAGCCCTGAAAGCTCTTGCTGGTCCTCATCTCCCACTGGTAACCTCTCAAACGAACCACAAACACTTGGGCTCTGAACTTGTTTAGCCTACTAAAACTTCCAACGTACACAGCCTCTCCTGCTCAATCTGGCCAGAGCTCAACTCCGAAATTGCGAACGTCCAGGGATTGCTCCTACACTAAAGGTGCCAGCCCTGAAAGCTCTTGCTGGTCCTCATCTCCCACTGGTAACCTCTCAAACGAACCACAAACACTTGGGCTCTGAACTTGTTTAGCCTACTAAAACTTCCAACGTACACAGCCTCTCCTGCTCAATCTGGCCAGAGCTCAACACCGAAATTGCGAACGTCCAGGGATTGCTCCTACACTAAAGGTGCCAGCCCTGAAAGCTCTTGCTGGTCCTCATCTCCCACTGGTAACCTCTCAAACGAACCACAAACACTTGGGCTCTGAACTTGTTTAGCCTACTAAAACTTCCAACGTACACAGCCTCTCCTGCTCAATCTGGCCAGAGCTCAACACCGAAATTGCGAACGTCCAGGGATTGCTCCTACACTAAAGGTGCCAGCCCTGAAAGCTCTTGCTGGTCCTCATCTCCCACTGGTAACCTCTCAAACGAACCACAAACACTTGGGCTCTGAACTTGTTTAGCCTACTAAAACTTCCAACATACACAGCCTCTCCTGCTCAATCTGGCCAGAGCTCAACACCGAAATTGCGAACGTCCAGGGATTGCTCCTACACTAAAGGTGCCAGCCCTGAAAGCTCTTGCTGGTCCTCATCTCCCACTGGTAACCTCTCAAACGAACCACAAACACTTGGCCTCTGAACTTGTTTAGCCTACTAAAACTTCCAACGTACACAGCCTCTCCTGCTCAATCTGGCCAGAGCTCAACACCGACATTGCGAACGTCCAGGGATTGCTCCTACACTAAAGGTGCCAGCCCTGAAAGCTCTTGCTGGTCCTCATCTCCCACTGGTAACGTCTCAAACGAACCACAAACACTTGGGCTCTGAACTTGTTTAGCCTACTAAAACTTCCAACGTACACAGCCTCTCCTGCTCAATCTGGCCAGAGCTCCACTCCGAAATTGCGAACGTCCAGGGATTGCTCCTACACTAAAGGTGCCAGCCCTGAAAGCTCTTGCTGGTCCTCATCTCCCACTGGTAACCTCTCAAACGAACCACAAACACTTGGGCTCTGAACTTGTTTAGCCTACTAAAACTTCCAACATACACAGCCTCTCCTGCTCAATCTGGCCAGAGCTCAACACCGAAATTGCGAACGTCCAGGGATTGCTCCTACACTAAAGGTGCCAGCCCTGAAAGCTCTTGCTGGTCCTCATCTCCCACTGGTAACCTCTCAAACGAACCACAAACACTTGGCCTCTGAACTTGTTTAGCCTACTAAAACTTCCAACGTACACAGCCTCTCCTGCTCAATCTGGCCAGAGCTCAACACCGACATTGCGAACGTCCAGGGATTGCTCCTACACTAAAGGTGCCAGCCCTGAAAGCTCTTGCTGGTCCTCATCTCCCACTGGTAACGTCTCAAACGAACCACAAACACTTGGGCTCTGAACTTGTTTAGCCTACTAAAACTTCCAACGTACACAGCCTCTCCTGCTCAATCTGGCCAGAGCTCCACACCGAAATTGTGAACGTCCAGGGATTGCTCCTACACTAAAGGTGCCAGCCCTGAAAGCTCTTGCTGGTCCTCATCTCCCACTGGTAACCTCTCAAACGAACCACAAACACTTGGGCTCTGAACTTGTTTAGCCTACTAAAACTTCCAACGTACACAGCCTCTCCTGCTCAATTTGCCAAAATTCAACACCGAAATTGCGAACGTCCAGGGATTGCTCCTACACTAAAGGTGCCAGCCCTGAAAGCTCTTGCTGGTCCTCATCTCCCACTGGTAACCTCTCAAACGAACCACAAACACTTGGCCTCTGAACTTCTTTAGCCTACTAAAACTTCCAACGTACACAGCCTCTCCTGCTCAATTTGCCAAAATTCAACTCCGAAATTGCGAACGTCCAGCGATTGCTCCTACACTAAAGGTGCCAGCCCTGAAAGCTCTTGCTGGTCCTCATCTCCCACTGGTAACCTCTCAAACGAACCACAAACACTTGGGCTCTGAACTTGTTTAGCCTACTAAAACTTCCAACGTACACAGCCTCTCCTGCTCAATCTGGCCAGAGCTCAACTCCGAAATTGCGAACGTCCAGGGATTGCTCCTACACTAAAGGTGCCAGCCCTGAAAGCTCTTGCTGGTCCTCATCTCCCACTGGTAACCTCTCAAACGAACCACAAACACTTGGCCTCTGAACTTCTTTAGCCTACTAAAACTTCCAACGTACACAGCCTCTCCTGCTCAATTTGCCAAAATTCAACACCGAAATTGCGAACGTCCAAGGATTGCTCCTACACTAAAGGTGCCAGCCCTGAAAGCTCTTGCTGGTCCTCATCTCCCACTGGTAACCTCTCAAACGAACCACAAACACTTGGGCTCTGAACTTGTTTAGCCTACTAAAACTTCCAACGTACACAGCCTCTCCTGCTCAATCTGGCCAGAGCTCAACTCCGAAATTGCGAACGTCCAGGGATTGCTCCTACACTAAAGGTGCCAGCCCTGAAAGCTCTTGCTGGTCCTCATCTCCCACTGGTAACCTCTCAAACGAACCACAAACACTTGGGCTCTGAACTTGTTTAGCCTACTAAAACTTCCAACGTACACAGCCTCTCCTGCTCAATCTGGCCAGAGCTCCACTCCGAAATTGCGAACGTCCAGGGATTGCTCCTACACTAAAGGTGCCAGCCCTGAAAGCTCTTGCTGGTCCTCATCTCCCACTGGTAACCTCTCAAACGAACCACAAACACTTGGGCTCTGAACTTGTTTAGCCTACTAAAACTTCCAACATACACAGCCTCTCCTGCTCAATCTGGCCAGAGCTCAACACCGAAATTGCGAACGTCCAGGGATTGCTCCTACACTAAAGGTGCCAGCCCTGAAAGCTCTTGCTGGTCCTCATCTCCCACTGGTAACCTCTCAAACGAACCACAAACACTTGGCCTCTGAACTTGTTTAGCCTACTAAAACTTCCAACGTACACAGCCTCTCCTGCTCAATCTGGCCAGAGCTCAACACCGACATTGCGAACGTCCAGGGATTGCTCCTACACTAAAGGTGCCAGCCCTGAAAGCTCTTGCTGGTCCTCATCTCCCACTGGTAACGTCTCAAACGAACCACAAACACTTGGGCTCTGAACTTGTTTAGCCTACTAAAACTTCCAACGTACACAGCCTCTCCTGCTCAATCTGGCCAGAGCTCCACACCGAAATTGTGAACGTCCAGGGATTGCTCCTACACTAAAGGTGCCAGCCCTGAAAGCTCTTGCTGGTCCTCATCTCCCACTGGTAACCTCTCAAACGAACCACAAACACTTGGGCTCTGAACTTGTTTAGCCTACTAAAACTTCCAACGTACACAGCCTCTCCTGCTCAATTTGCCAAAATTCAACACCGAAATTGCGAACCTCCAAGGATTGCTCCTACACTAAAGGTGCCAGCCCTGAAAGCTCTTGCTGGTCCTCATCTCCCACTGGTAACCTCTCAAACGAACCACAAACACTTGGGCTCTGAACTTGTTTAGCCTACTAAAACTTCCAACGTACACAGCCTCTCCTGCTCAATCTGGCCAGAGCTCAACTCCGAAATTGCGAACGTCCAGGGATTGCTCCTACACTAAAGGTGCCAGCCCTGAAAGCTCTTGCTGGTCCTCATCTCCCACTGGTAACCTCTCAAACGAACCACAAACACTTGGCCTCTGAACTTCTTTAGCCTACTAAAACTTCCAACGTACACAGCCTCTCCTGCTCAATTTGCCAAAATTCAACTCCGAAATTGCGAACGTCCAGCGATTGCTCCTACACTAAAGGTGCCAGCCCTGAAAGCTCTTGCTGGTCCTCATCTCCCACTGGTAACCTCTCAAACGAACCACAAACACTTGGGCTCTGAACTTGTTTAGCCTACTAAAACTTCCAACGTACACAGCCTCTCCTGCTCAATCTGGCCAGAGCTCAACTCCGAAATTGCGAACGTCCAGTGATTGCTCCTACACTAAAGGTGCCAGCCCTGAAAGCTCTTGCTGGTCCTCATCTCCCACTGGTAACCTCTCAAACGAACCACAAACACTTGGCCTCTGAACTTCTTTAGCCTACTAAAACTTCCAACGTACACAGCCTCTCCTGCTCAATTTGCCAAAATTCAACACCGAAATTGCGAACGTCCAAGGATTGCTCCTACACTAAAGGTGCCAGCCCTGAAAGCTCTTGCTGGTCCTCATCTCCCACTGGTAACCTCTCAAACGAACCACAAACACTTGGGCTCTGAACTTGTTTAGCCTACTAAAACTTCCAACGTACACAGCCTCTCCTGCTCAATCTGGCCAGAGCTCAACTCCGAAATTGCGAACGTCCAGGGATTGCTCCTACACTAAAGGTGCCAGCCCTGAAAGCTCTTGCTGGTCCTCATCTCCCACTGGTAACCTCTCAAACGAACCACAAACACTTGGGCTCTGAACTTGTTTAGCCTACTAAAACTTCCAACGTACACAGCCTCTCCTGCTCAATCTGGCCAGAGCTCAACACCGAAATTGCGAACGTCCAGGGATTGCTCCTACACTAAAGGTGCCAGCCCTGAAAGCTCTTGCTGGTCCTCATCTCCCACTGGTAACCTCTCAAACGAACCACAAACACTTGGGCTCTGAACTTGTTTAGCCTACTAAAACTTCCAACGTACACAGCCTCTCCTGCTCAATCTGGCCAGAGCTCAACACCGAAATTGCGAACGTCCAGGGATTGCTCCTACACTAAAGGTGCCAGCCCTGAAAGCTCTTGCTGGTCCTCATCTCCCACTGGTAACCTCTCAAACGAACCACAAACACTTGGGCTCTGAACTTGTTTAGCCTACTAAAACTTCCAACGTACACAGCCTCTCCTGCTCAATCTGGCCAGAGCTCAACACCGAAATTGCGAACGTCCAGGGATTGCTCCTACACTAAAGGTGCCAGCCCTGAAAGCTCTTGCTGGTCCTCATCTCCCACTGGTAACCTCTCAAACGAACCACAAACACTTGGGCTCTGAACTTCTTTAGCCTACTAAAACTTCCAACGTACACAGCCTCTCCTGCTCAATCTGGCCAGAGCTCCACACCGAAATTGTGAACGTCCAGGGATTGCTCCTACACTAAAGGTGCCAGCCCTGAAAGCTCTTGCTGGTCCTCATCTCCCACTGGTAACCTCTCAAACGAACCACAAACACTTGGGCTCTGAACTTGTTTAGCCTACTAAAACTTCCAACGTACACAGCCTCTCCTGCTCAATCTGGCCAGAGCTCAACACCGACATTGCGAACGTCCAAGGATTGCTCCTACACTAAAGGTGCCGGCCCTGAAAGCTCTTGCTGGTCCTCATCTCCCACTGGTAACCTCTCAAACGAACCACAAACACTTGGGCTCTGAACTTGTTTAGCCTACTAAAACTTCCAACGTACACAGCCTCTCCTGCTCAATCTGGCCAGAGCTCAACACCGAAATTGTGAACGTCCAAGGATTGCTCCTACACTAAAGGTGCCAGCCCTGAAAGCTCTTGCTGGTCCTCATCTCCCACTGGTAACCTCTCAAACGAACCACAAACACTTGGGCTCTGAACTTGTTTAGCCTACTAAAACTTCCAACATACACAGCCTCTCCTGCTCAATCTGGCCAGAGCTCAACACCGAAATTGCGAACGTCCAGGGATTGCTCCTACACTAAAGGTGCCAGCCCTGAAAGCTCTTGCTGGTCCTCATCTCCCACTGGTAACCTCTCAAACGAACCACAAACACTTGGGCTCTGAACTTGTTTAGCCTACTAAAACTTCCAACGTACACAGCCTCTCCTGCTCAATCTGGCCAGAGCTCAACACCGAAATTGCGAACGTCCAGGGATTGCTCCTACAGTAAAGGTGCCAGCCCTGAAAGCTCTTGCTGGTCCTCATCTCCCACTGGTAACCTCTCAAACGAACCACAAACACTTGGGCTCTGAACTTGTTTAGCCTACTAAAACTTCCAACATACACAGCCTCTCCTGCTCAATCTGGCCAGAGCTCAACACCGAAATTGCGAACGTCCAGGGATTGCTCCTACACTAAAGGTGCCAGCCCTGAAAGCTCTTGCTGGTCCTCATCTCCCACTGGTAACCTCTCAAACGAACCACAAACACTTGGGCTCTGAACTTGTTTAGCCTACTAAAACTTCCAACGTACACAGCCTCTCCTGCTCAATCTGGCCAGAGCTCAACACCGAAATTGCGAACGTCCAGGGATTGCTCCTACACTAAAGGTGCCAGCCCTGAAAGCTCTTGCTGGTCCTCATCTCCCACTGGTAACCTCTCAAACGAACCACAAACACTTGGGCTCTGAACTTGTTTAGCCTACTAAAACTTCCAACGTACACAGCCTCTCCTGCTCAATCTGGCCAGAGCTCCACACCGAAATTGCGAACGTCCAGGGATTGCTCCTACACTAAAGGTGCCAGCCCTGAAAGCTCTTGCTGGTCCTCATCTCCCACTGGTAACCTCTCAAACGAACCACAAACACTTGGGCTCTGAACTTCTTTAGCCTACTAAAACTTCCAACGTACACAGCCTCTCCTGCTCAATCTGGCCAAAATTCAACACCGAAATTGTGAACGTCCAGGGATTGCTCCTACACTAAAGGTGCCAGCCCTGAAAGCTCTTCCTGGTCCTCATCTCCCACTGGTAACCTCTCAAACGAACCACAAACACTTGGGCTCTGAACTTGTTTAGCCTACTAAAACTTCCAACGTACACAGCCTCTCCTGCTCAATCTGGCCAGAGCTCAACACCGACATTGCGAACGTCCAAGGATTGCTCCTACACTAAAGGTGCCGGCCCTGAAAGCTCTTGCTGGTCCTCATCTCCCACTGGTAACCTCTCAAACGAACCACAAACACTTGGGCTCTGAACTTGTTTAGCCTACTAAAACTTCCAACGTACACAGCCTCTCCTGCTCAATCTGGCCAGAA